>NC_056737.1:1667139072-1667319072 GCF_019279795.1 Protopterus annectens
TCCAGAGACTATCTCCCAGGGTCCCAGAGGGGCTAAGGCTTCTATGGCAAAAAATCCTGTACCCTCTGAAAGGGACTCCAGAGCACTAGACAGGTGGGGGGAAAAGATTTACACCTCAGCCACTCTTGCTATGAGGGCACTAAATTGCCAATTTCACATGCTAAAATATCAGCAATTTCTAATGTCTCAGTTAAAACAAAAAATGAGCACACTCCCTCAACAGTCTGAATTGAAAGAAATGCAGGATCTGTTGCATGCAACTGAACAGGTGGGCAAACTTACTTTACGATGTGGATTTGATTCTTTGGAGGCTTCCTGCAGAGCAGCTGTCACTGGGTCTGTTATACATAGGCATGCTTGGTTAAAGGAACAAACTCTGCCTGATCATGTTAAAGCAAAGCTTCTAGATGCTCCCTTATAACAGGATGTTCTTTTTGGGGTTAAAGCAGAAGAAGTCTTAAAGAAAATGGAGGATAAGGCAAAATCTATGCAGACAGTCAAAGATTTCCTACAGGTACAGCCCCCTCGCTTCAGCAGAAATTGGCCAACAACAAATTGGTCCTTTTCCAGCTACTGACAGACCACAGAGGGGTAAATACAGACGTCCAAGAGGCAGAGGACAACCACAAGCCCAGTACAAACTTCGACAATGGGACACTGCAACACAGAAGGGAGGAGAAGACAGGTCCCAAACTACCAGAAGGCAAACTCAATGACTTGCACCTCATCTGGCCAAGCAACACTCTCTTGGCAGCCCCCTTGGGAGGAAAACTCGCACTTTTTTCAGACAACTGGCACATTGTCACAAAGGACAAATGGGTTCTAGACATAATTTCACGAGGATACAGATTCCATTTTCACACCTTGCCAATGAAAAGAGGAATGCCAAACCTGCCACAAAATCAATGGGCAGAGGCACAAAAACAAATTACAGCTCTCATGGACATGAGAGCCATTCAACTGGTACCTACTCGAGAGCAAGGCCAAGGATTTTACTCAAGACTCTTTCTAGTTCCCAGAAAGGATAATGCCTGGAGACCAATTCTGGACCTTTCAACTCTAAACACCTTCTTACAAGTACCCAAATTCAAGATGCTAACACTGCAGCAGCTTCTTCCCATGTTGGGCAAGAAAGCATGGCTAGTAACGTTGGACCTCAAGGAGGCATACCTGTATGTCCTTATCAGGCAAAGTTGCAGAAGATACCTCCGTTTCATTGCAGGTTCAACCCATTACCAATTCTCTGCACTGCCCTTTGGCTTATCTACTGCGCCCAGGGTCTTGGCACCAGTAATTGCATACTGCAGACAAAGAGGAATTCAAATATACCCATACCTGGACGACTGCCTCATCCAAGCAGAAAGCAAGGACATCCTCTTACAACATCTGGCTTTTGTAAAACATCATCTAAGTTTCCTAGGGTACACAGTAAATGAAAAGAAATCAAAACTAGTACCCTCACAAAATATGACATTCCTGGGTGCCAGCTTGAATACAACGGCCCAGAAGGCTTATCTGACGCCAGACAAACAACTACAACTGACTCAATATTTCAAAACAATGGCAACAAAGACCCAATTATGCAGGAAAATGTGACCTTGATAAAGGAGATCAGTGACTTAAGAAGGGAACTGAAAGTTTCTCGAACCAAAGTCCATGACCTTGAAGCAACATTGCGGCTGAACAGAAAAAACAAACCAGGCAGTCCAGATCTTGGAGTAGTTTTACTAAGTGGACCCCACAAAACTACACCTCTGCCTCAGCCCTCCAGGAAGACCTGAACCTCTGGCTAGTGAAATACTACTCTCCAACCTTGGTTTAGCTTTCCAACAAACTGTGGAAGTATGTCATTGATAAATGTTTAAATACAAACTTTAACCAGTGTACCCTACTCCAGCTACCTGCCCAGGACTGCCAGCAGCCAATATCACCAGTCCCCATCACTATTCTAATCTAGACCCTCTTCCATTAGTCTCCTCTCACCTTTTTTGTAACTTCTATCTCTTTTTGCTGTACTCTTTCTGCTTTATTTCTAGCACGATTACCCCTTTCCCACCTGTATAACTGTGGTAATAATCCCTTTGGCCACTAGGTGGCATCCTTTCTACTATCTGGTTTACTCCCTTTTGTCTTATTTTCTAACTCCCCCATATCGTTCTTTTTCATTTATGTCTACCCTCTGTACTTTCTCTTGCTTTCTGGACCTTGCCTATCACCCCTCTGTTTAACTCCTATACCCCAAATCTGTACATTACCATAGCTTTAATTTAATTATTCTTTACTACACATACACTTAGGCTACTTTTTACTAGGTTACACTACATATACACATAGACCTAGTTCAAACCTACCTGCTGTTTCCACACTTTACCACAAAAGTATTTGTGTCTTCCCGCTCCGTTCGCCCTTCGGGCTTACTCCGCTCCCCTCCCTGCCCCCAAATCCCACCCGCCCCTAGGACCTCTACATTTATCCCCCACAAAGACACACCCCTCTTACTTTACAACCAATCACATCCTAGACCCACCCAACCCACCTCTACTATCTTCAAATTGATTTCCCTCAAAGACACACCCCTCGTTTATCACAGTCAATCATATCGTACACTCATCCACACCCCATTCTATATAGTTTCCCACTCCCTGACCAACCTTCCCTTAATACATTCACTAACATCCCTGCACAGGCCCTCTGAACATGCCTAATTATAATCAACATTTCCTTTTTACTAACTTTCCTAACTGCTCTCACCTCTACCTATCTCTTAACCTTCTATGAACTACCCCTACCCTTTACTCTTATAATCCCAACCAGACATACCCAAACATCTCCACCAGCCTTATCTATAAACTATCTCAATACCATCCACAAAACCTCCTATCTTCAACCTAAATACCACCGCCTTTCTCACATAAAATACTTTATCTACAACCTTACAAAACTTCCTAACTACTACTGCAAACCCCCTCAACTCTTCAACCCTATATTATTTTGCTCATTAATAGATGGAGATATTCACCCCAACCCTGGTCCAAACCCCTCCCCAATTCCCACTAAATGCCACCCATTCATAAGAAATGGAACATTATCTACTAAACCCCCCAAATCACTATCAATTGCCCAACTAAACATACGAAGCATTTGTAATAAAATACCACAAATTCATGCCCTAGAAGTCCAACAGTTCGATATTCTCTGTCTAACTGAAACATGGCTCAAACCTACAATAAAAGACAATGAGATTATTCCCCCAGGCTACAACATCCTAAGACAAGACCGCTTAAACAAAAAAGGTGGTGGGGTTGCTATTCTCTATAAAACAGGACTGCAGATAAGTAGAACAAATCATAACCTTTCATCTGACGCTAGTATTGAAATAATTATTACAAAACTGCAACTCAACCCACAAAAAACATTAAATATTATCTGTACCTATCTTCCCCCAGGTAAAAATCCAACCATATTAGAAGACCTACTAAACTGTCTCTCACTAAATCACCCTCAAGAAACAATACTCTTAGGGGATTTTAACATTGACTGGAACTTATGTAAACAGACTAATCCATCCACCCTTATTAACCTGCATGGCTTCTCTCAAATAATCAACTCCCCAACTAGAATAAACAAACTTAATAATAAAGAAAGTATACTTGACTGGATATTAACAAATAGTCCTCAGCAAAAATATACAACAGGAACTCTCCCAGATGACCTCGGTGATCACTCCCTCACGTACATTATTAGGCATAAAACCAGTACTACTGTCCCCATCCAAGTCAGATCATTCCGTAGTAAGAAATATTTTGACCTCAACCAGTTTCAAAATGAACTCATGCTAGTCAACTGGTCACCTCTTAAATCTCTCCCAATAGATGAAGCAGTTAGTCACTTTAATAATACTTTTCTCACTATCCTTGAACATCATGCCCCAATGCGTTCTATGCGTGTCAAATCTAAAACAGCCCAATGGCTCTCAAATAACACTAAGAAACTAATCTTAAGTAGGAATAAAGTCTGGGCTAAATGGCGAACCACAAAAAGCTTAACTGATAATGTCACTTTTAGACAACAGAGAAATATGACAAAAAAAGCCATCATACAGGATAAAAAGAACTTCTATACTCAGCTTCAGCAACCTTCACCACACCAACCACATAAATTTTGGTCCTCTATCAGTAAACTATTATCCCCTGGTAAAGTTGCCACACCAAACCCATCTGGCTCTAACCCCGACTGCCCCTTACAAACAGCTAATGCCTTTAACACTTTCTTCACTTCAGCCATACTAAAGCTACCTAATCAACAAAGCCCAGATACCTCCAAACTATTTACACCTAGCTCTATTCCCCCCCCCCATTTCACCTTAAACCCATACCCACTTCTCATATACTGTCCTTACTTCATAAACTAAAACCTACAACCCCCTCTGCTGACTGATTACCAGCAGAATACCTCCAACTAGGTGCAAAAGCCTTAGCATACCCCATCTCTATACTTATTAACAGGACAATAAAAGAAAGTACAACTCCATCAGTCTGGAAAATCTCTTATATTATCCCTCTTTTCAAAGGAGGTGACTCTACTGAATATTCTAACTACCGCCCTACAGCATTACTATCTCCACTTGCAAAAATTATGGAGAAGTGTATCCACAAACAGTTACTAAATCACCTACTAGACTATAATCTCCTGGCTAATTGTCAACACGGGTTTCGACCATACCATAGTACTAGCACAGCCTTACTATCCTTCATCGACTCAATTAACAAAAACCGCAACAATAATACTCCTTCTTCGGCATTCTTCGTAGACCTGTCCAAAGCCTTTGACATGGTCAATCACCAGCTTCTTCTCCATCGTTTAAAGTCTTTCTCCCTAGATAATCCTGCCTTAAGCTGGTTCACATCTTACCTAGACAACCGAAAACAAGCAGTTCTATGGGACAACCAACTCTCTGATCTTCTCCCCACCACTATAGGAGTCCCTCAGGGCTCTATTTTAGGTCCTCTTTTGTTTTCCATTTTCATTAATGAACTTCATCTAGCTACTCCACAAACAACTTGCATTCAATATGCAGATGACACTACCATCATTTGCTCAGCCTCAACGCAGTCAGAACTTCACTCTCTGGTGGCCAAGGATGAACACAGGATAGCAGCAGATTTCTTCAGCTCCACCAATTTCATTACACTGATAGGAATTAATTACTTAAATTAATTTTTGAAGTAATTTTCTTTCTAAATATGTTTGTTTTATATAGTTCTTGAACTATATCTAAAAAAGAAAGGAAATTTTAACAATATTCCTGTCAGAAATCACTTTGGAAATTTTCCTGTCAGTTTATCAGTCTGAAATGAGTTCCAGTAAGACAAATTCTCAAGACTCCAGCATCAAGAAAGAACTTCAGTCTCTGATAACTATAATCCAGCAACTTACTGTTAAGATGGATAAAATGGATACTAAAATTGATACCTTCATAGAAAAAACTACAAAACAAATAGACTTTTTACATATAGACCTGCAACAACAGAAGATCCAGATGACAGGCATAGAAGAAGCTGTGAATGACATGGAAAATAGAATCCAAGAAGAGGAAATCAACATTGAGTTTCTGCTGAAACAAAATACACATTTACAAACAAAGCTGGATGACCTGGAAAATAGATCTAGGCGCAATAACATTAGGATTTTTAGACTGCCAGAAAATATTGAAGGTAACAATATTACTTCTTTTTTAACAACATGGCTCCCTAAAACTTTAGACTTACCAGAAGCATTCTCTTTTGGTATCGAAAGAGCACATAGATCTATAGCTAATACTAACTCTAACAAAACTATCCTAGATCAGTTATAGTTAGATTTATATCATCTTTGATAAAGAGATGGTTCTTAAATCTGCTTGGGCTAAAGCTCCTGTTAAGATTAATGAGGCAACTGTGCATTTTGACAATGACTATTCTTCCTTGGTAATAGCTAAAAGAAAAGTTTTTCTGCCACTAATAAGGGAGCTTAAAAGCACAGTTTAAAACATACCTTCTGTTTCCTGCCAAGCTAAAATCTTCCTTCCTGATGGTCCTAAAATTTTTGATGACTTAGACTCTGCTTTACTGTTTATCAAAAAATAAGATTTTGGATAAAATAGAGGAAATGGAATGGGCTAGTCCTTCATTAAAGAGACTGGCAACTGAAACTTCGTGGAAGACTTAAGAGAAGAAGAAGAGACTAAAAAACAAATGATTTGTTCTATGTTTTTTTTTTTTTCTCTCATCATTTTACTTCATTATTAATCTTTTTAAATATAGTTCCTGCATTTCCAGAAAGCCACAAATATTCTGAAAAAGATTTAATCAAAGTTATTCTCTGTGTGCAAAGAAATGTTTTGTTTCATAACCAGTCAAAATATCTGAGGAACTAATAACAAGCTATTATTCAATTTGTTTCTCTTTCTGAAAAGAGAAGTAAGGTCAGTAATTTGATACATTTTTTTTCTTTTTTTTCTCCTTTTCTTCTTTTCTTTGTTTAAACAATGACATTCTATTTAGATTATGTAGTGGGTAAAGGGTGGTGGAGGGCAGGGAGAAGAGTAATGAAAATATGATAAATGGAATAATAACATATTTATTCCTTGTAAAAAGTTTATATGTTCTTCAAATGCTATTCCTAATTATACTTTCTTGATTATACTGCTTATGCTTGTTTGTAAATAATCTGTCATGCTTTAACTAATAATAATTAGAACTAAATAATAGTAAATAATGTTTTATTTTTAACTCTATTAATATAAACAGTAAGTAATTTTCCATTGTATATACTTCTTATAGCTTTCTCTTACATTTTTTTTATTTCTGCTTTACACTCTTTTATTTTCTACTCTCTTTTTCTTTTCTTTATTCTTTTTCATATTAATATATAGAAATGCTTTTGATCATATAGACACAGTAAATACGATTTGCATAAAAATTGAGTTGGGACAAAAATATTGATTTTTATTACTTATTAATAACTTTGGGCTTAATTTCACTTACATAGAGGATGTAATAACCTGTAAAATACATTGCGAAGGTTTTGTCATGTTTAGATGCATTTACACTGCTAAATGAATGTTTGTCACTAGTTTTTAACAAGTTTCCTGCCAAAATGTTAAGGGAGACAATCTGGGATGTGGGCTGCCTCATCAACAGTGTCCTCGAGTTGTTTTAAAAGCTTCAACTCTCAGAATTCTCAGAGAAGCTGAAAGCAGTCAATTTGACCTTTGACCCAGATATCACACTGACACATCGCAGATTCAGGAAGAACACTCTACCAGGAAGTAGAACT
Organism: Protopterus annectens; assembly: GCF_019279795.1. Classification (NCBI taxonomy): domain Eukaryota; kingdom Metazoa; phylum Chordata; order Ceratodontiformes; family Protopteridae; genus Protopterus; species Protopterus annectens. The sequence continues at coordinate 1,667,146,390 of NC_056737.1, forward strand.
GATGCAAATGAGACTATGTGAAGGAAAATGAACTCTTTAACATTTAAATGTGAGTTATTTTATATAATTACTTAAATATCTATGTTATAATTCATAAAATATGTCAGTTATAATGATTTTAAATGATGCAGTTTCTTGTAGTAAGTAAATGTCTTATTTTAGAAGGCATAGAAAATGAAACATTTATTCAAGTGTTTTTGAAAATTGACTGCAGCATACTAATCTGTGTTAAAAACTTATGTTCCAAACATATACATTACTATAACTCATTTAATTAATCTAATTGACAAGCATAAATAACTTTATAACTCTATTCTGGAAGAAATTGTCATGTGATATATTTTAAAGCAGTAGTATAGACATACAAAATACAGATGGCTTTTTTTTTTTTTTTTTTTACAATAATGCAAGTGTTTCTGAGAATTTGCATAACTATGCAGTATGATTTATAACAATTTCTATAAATATATTTTATTCTATTGACAATAATGAGTATGAGTAAAATGCTCATATACAAGCAATTCAAGGTTTTTTTTGGAAGCTGTTGACTGCATTTACATGACAGAAAATAGATGCATCTTAATATATGTAATGTCTGAACCATATTAGCCAAAGTTTTTGATTTAAATGAACGTTAGAACTTATTTTTACATACTTTGAATAAATTAATATGTAAATATGCCTTCCTTTTTTTTTTCTCTCTCTCTTTCTTTCACTCTCTCTTTCTTTCACTCTCTCTCTCTCTCTCTTTCACGTCTTTTATTTCTCTCTCTCCTCTTGGTTCCTAATATCAAGATTATTTGAATGCTATTTGAATACAAGTGTATTAAATTACATAGATGTATATAGTAGTATGAATAGTTTTTAAAAAAAAAAAAAAAAGTTTATTTTAGTTTATATGATGTTGTTTTATCAAATGTGTAGTCTTGTCTTGCTAGATAATTGAATTGAAAGCTGTTAATTTAAGTTAAATATAACCAGTATTAAATTGATAAGGTGGTAGCTGAGGTACTGCTGCTTAGGGTAGGGGGTTAACTTGAGTGGTAAATACTACTCTAAGTTGGAGTTTTTAACTCCAGGCTGGATGCAAGGTTTAATCCTTACATTATTTTCACTTGTTCATTGTTATATGTATATAGTTTTGACATCCACAATATATTTTGTACACTCATTGTCACTACAAACAAAATTGAATCCTATACAAAATCCCATAAGAGATTCAATAAATACAGCTATATTTAAAGGTACACCTAAAGGAGGAGATGTAACATTACTTATGTTGTTATTTGTTATTTTGATCATAAGATTCTTAAGTTTTAAAAATGCCAAATGACATCTTTAAAAGGAATTTCTTTAAACATTAATGGATTGAATAATCCGTGTAAAAGGGCAAGCCTAATAAGATACATTAATTTACATAAGGCCAACTTAGTCTTCCTGCAAGAAACCCATCTCTTGAAAAAGATAGTGATAAACTAGCGACAAACAAATATACAGTATTGGTTGGTTCAGAGCACACTCAGAGACAAAGAGGAGTGGCTATTTTATGGAATAAAAGTATGCCCATTCCTAAAACCATTAAGTCTTATCAGGATGACAAAGGAATGTTTTGTATGGTTACAATACAAATTAATGGGAAGACTTGCACTTTAATTAATGTATATTGGATACCTGGAATTGGTATTAATACAGTGAAACATCATCTTGATAAGATCATATCATTCTCTATAGGAGATATTATTTTAGCTGGTGACTTTAATTGTATACTACATGAAAGTGATACTACCACTATAGGAAAAAGAAGAATTACATCTAATGCAAAACATTTAAATGATTTTGCTAATTCTTATCATTTGAATGATATTAATAATCAGATTCAAAATCATTACCTTACACCTTTTTTTCTAACAGATACAAAACTTATTCAAAAATAGATAGGGTCTTTATTTCTAACCAGATGGTAACAGATTTAATTAATTCCAAAATCATTTCATGTCCTATATCTGATCATAATTCAATTGTTTTTGAATTCATGATAAAAAATACTCATAATGTTCAGATCAAAAGGATACCAGCATACTTGACTCAACTAAAAGACTATAAAGAATATATACTTTCAGAAGTAAAACATTTTTTAGACATAAATAATACTCCTGAAGTCTCCATTGTCTATGTTTGGGATGCCTTAAAATCATATCTATATGGACAAAGTATCAGATGGTATAATAATAAAAGGAAATCTTGGGATAAGGAATTGTTAGATATTCAAAGTAAATTAGACTCTTATAAACATAATAATAAAGAAAATATTATGGACAAGAAAGTTATTGAAGAAATAAACAAACTAAATGAAAAATACAAAGAAATTTTAACTCATAAAGTTAAAATAACTTTAGAGAAATACAAGTTTTGTCTTATTCAATAAGCCCCAAATACTTACATAGACTTAAAAATAAAACAAAATGTTGAATAAACAAAACCATATCAAAGAAATCTTTTCTCTAAGGAAAAGAAGAATGTTTCTAGTATACCAGAAATACTAGATGAATTTAGAAATCACTTTCACAAAATTAACCATAATAACATTAACATGGAACCTAAAGATAAAATAAAGGAGTTTATAACCACAAACATGAATAAAAAGCTCAATAAACAACAGATTAAACTATTGGACAAAAGTATTTCATATACAGAGGTTATTACACAAATAAATAAGCTTAAATCAAACAAAGCACCGGGTAATGATGGTATTATACCAGAGATATATAAAATCCTTTCTAAAAGTACATATTCATTAATACATAAGGTTTTTATTTTGGCCCAAACTGAGTTAATAACCCCCCCCCATCTTGGCAATATACATTTATTTCGCCAATTTTAAAACCTAATAAAGATCCAACTAGATGTACTTCATATCGGCCCATCTCATTACTTAATGTTGATTATAAAATGTTTATGAGTAGTTTTGCTGATAGATTGAAGACAATCATCCGCGGCATTATAGATATAGATCAGACAGGCTTCATTGTAAATAGAAATACTTTTGATAATATAAGAAGAACTTTAACATTAATTGATTTTGCAAATAGGAAAAAGAAAGATTTAACACTTATTAGTCTTGATATAAGTTCAGCATTTGATTCAGTAAGTTGGGACTATCTGTTTACCTTACTGAAGTGCACAAACTTCTCAGATGCATTTGTAAATCTAATTGAGCATTTATACAAAGGAACATTGGCTTATATTAAGGTAGGAACATATGTTTCACAAAAATACCCATTTTAAAGGTACAAAACAAGGATGTCCACTTTCTCCACTATTATTCACTTTAGTAATGGAGCCTTGGGCTAATTTGATCAGAAACAGTACTGACATAGAGGGCTTTGAAATAGATGAAAATACAACATCCAAAATTCAACTTTTGCAGATGATGTTCTAATTACATCAGCAGGATCTAATTCTTCTATGCAGTCTCTATTTGATAAAATGATGAATTTTAAAAGTATTTCTGGTTTAATATTCAATGAAGAAAAACTAAAATACTACCTATATATACACGAAAAATATTCTCATTAGTGATTTTACTAAATATGTACCCAATTCAGGTCAGATAACTTATTTAGGTATAATACTATCTAAAGATATTAAATCTATTATATATAATAATTATAATACCTGTTTTCTTAATATACAAAATCTTCTTAATACCTGGGATAATATGTTTTTACTATGGAGGAGAGACTTACAATTATTAAAATGATAATATTCCCCAAGATTTTATACTTAATACAATCAATAATACTTCCACCTACAAAAATAATTATCAAGAAACTGAATACACTAATGTTAAATTTCCTATGGGCACCTAATAGACCTAGGATTGCATTAAAGAAACATACTAATAGCTGGACTCAAGGGGGTATTTCTTTTCCAGACTTTAATTTATATACTATCTCTTCTATTGTAAAAGTTATTACTTTATTAATACATCAGTCATATGTCAAAATGGAAAGATTATTGGGAGCTAATTAGTATGCACTTCATGAAAATCTCCTTAACACATAAAAATATGATTGTAAATAACTCCATGTTATGGTTACTAAAGGAATTTTGTACTTCACCTATTACACCTAAACATATGGTTTGTTACCCATTAAATAATATTATTAGCTATCGTAACTTTATATTCATGCACCCTAAGTATAGGGAATGGAATTTTATTATATTCCCTATAATGTATACTCAGGGTATGCTTTTGTCATCTACTTCTGAAGGAACTCATTTAGCTATAGATAATGATCTAAAGTACTGGTATCAGTTGATATCTGATAATAAAGTTAAAAATCTAGATTTCTTAAAACAAGAATTTGATCTAAGAGAAACTTGCTGGTTAGAGGTTCAGACCTTTAGACAACATCTCATTAATAAAATAGATCTAATGTCTATAACAGTTAAAGAATCTATTCCAACACTGATTGATTACTTGATATTAAATTTACAACATAAAGTTTCTGATAAAGGTAAACTTTCATACATACATAAAATTATCAGACAAACTTTTTACAGTGTAGATACATACTGGAATTATTTCACTTCTATTAATGGGGACCCACCAAATCAACAAGATAAACAATATATATTGGAATCTGCCTATAGAACTACATCTTCCATTGTCTGGAGACTTTATACATGGAAATTTTTACATAGATCTTTTTATACACCTTTGATGATGAATAAAATAAATAATAAAGATAATCTATGTAAGAGATGTAATGTAGAAATTAATGCTGACTGGGCTCATATGTTTTATGACTGTATAAAATTGAAAGAATACTGGAAGTCAATTAATGAATTTTTGCAGGCTCTTTTTACAGATAATTTCATTATTTCTAAATCTCTTATATTATTCAACACACCTGTACCTCAAAGTGTTAAAAGGTTAAGCTTCCCTTGTTATGGTCTATTCTAGCAGTGGCTAGGAAAATAATAACCAGAAATTGGATTTCAGATACACCTCCTTCGTTCAATGAATTTAAAAATGTTATGAATATAGTGTGCCATATGGAAATAAACACAATTAGGTCAAGAACAACTAGAAAAACATCTTATTATATTGTATGGGATAATTTACAAAATTTGTTAAAAAAATCCTAATTTCAATAGCATGGTATTTTAGTTTAATTAATTGATCTGATTGTAGTGGATGTCTTTGTAAATACTTTAGTTGTTTTGTTGAATGTTATAATCATATCTATTTTTAATTACTTGTATAAAATTGTTATGATATTTCTCTTGTATGTTAAAACAATAAACCTGTTTTGAAAAAAAAAGAACTTCACTCTCTCACACAAAAAACCTTCTCAACTATAGAACAATGGTTCTCTAATCATTGTCTTCTCCTTAACCCCAAGAAAACCAAACTCTTGCTCTTTTCACCCACCCACTTGTCTACCTCTATCCATTTCACGCTAATATCTGATAATGGGACCATTATCTCTCCTGACCAAACAACAAAACTCTTGGGTATTACTATTGACAATCAATTAAAATTTGACAATCATATTAATCTTACAATAAACTCTACCAACAGAAAACTAGGCTCTCTCTACAGAATCAAATCTTTTCTTACTCCTGAAGCCAAAACTACAATAGCTAGAACCCACTTAATCTCAACCCTTTTATATGCTTCCTCCATATACACAAATCTTTCTAAACATAATCTTAGCAAACTTACTACATCATATAATAACATTGCCAGATTTGCAACTGCCTCTCCATATAGAACTCATCATTGTTTAAATCTCAAGAAGCTTGGGTGGCTGGAACTACCACACCTCATACAATACTATCAACTCACTATTGCCCATAATGCCCTACATCACCCTGACAACACTCCAATACTCTCCACCCTCATAACGCCCTATAACAATCAGAGGTACCTACGCTCCACCAACAAAATACTGGTCCAAACATCCCGATCCAAAAACTCAGCAGGTGACTCCACATTTTCCAACTCAGTTGGCAAAATATGGAACAAGTTACCACAAGACCTTACATCCCTAACTTCACTCTCCCTATTTCAAACTAAACTAAAATTCTTCCTAAATAACCATTGGCTATGTTCATGTCATAACCCTGGTTAGCTGTCTTTTTTTTTTTCCCATCTTTATCTGATTCCTTAACAACCTTTCTCTTTCTTCTTTTCTACAAACTCTAACGGAGTATTCAATCTTCTTCATCTTTTCTTTTTTTACCATCCTAGATTTAGATTCTACTCAAAAGTTTATACAACCTGTTTCAAGGTTTATTGCGTATGTTTGTTTTTTTTTTTCCTATTTTTGTATATTGATGTATATCTTGACATTGTTTAGTAGTATGTAGTGGAGCTTTTCTCCCCGGGCCTCCACTGAAAATGGACATATATCCAGTTGGACTAGCCCGGTAAACAAATGTAAAATAAAAATAAATAAAAAATAAAAAAAACTACCTGCAAGAAAAATTCTGCAGGCCTTGGGCTTCATGGCATCTTGCATACTACTAATACCATTTGCAAAGCTGCATATGAGGAAATTACAGTGGTACCTAAAAAGCATATGGTCTCAACACAGCCACAGCTTGGACACAATGATATCTCTCATTCCCTGCCTACAACAGGAGTTTCTATGGTGGTCACAGGCATGTCACCTCAACAAGGGTCAGCCTTTCACCTTGCCCCCAGCCAGGCAAACTATGACAACAGATGCATCGGACTACACCTGGGAGGCACACATGGCAGGACAGTGTGTTCAAGGCGTATGGACTGCAGAACAAAGGAATCCGCACATCAATCAAAAAGAGATGCTAGCTGTACGGAATGCTCTGATAGCCTTTAAGAATCTATTACATCCAGGACAACTTGCAATAAGGACGGACAACACCACAGTAATGTGGTACGTAAACAAAACAAGGGGGTACACACTCCTACCCTCTATGCAGGCAAGCGATGACCTTGTGGAACACAGCTCTGGCTTACCAAGTTCAGTTACAAGCTCAAATCCTGCCAGGAAAAAGGAACACATTGGCAGACTACCTCAGCAGAAACATCCTGGATCCCCACGAGTGGAAACTGGATCCACAAGTATTTGCAATGATAACTCAAAAATGGGGCCTTCCAGACATAGACCTGTTTGCCAGTCCTCAAAACTGTCAACTGACAAAATTTTGTACAAGGACACTTCACCATCAAGCTTGGAAAGTGGATGCACTCTCATTCAGTTGGAAAAACCTGACAGTATATGCCTTCCCTCCATTGCCTCTCCTCACAAAGGTGCTTCTGAAAGTCAGACAGGAGAGACCACGACTGATACTCATAGCCCCAGGCTGGCCACGCCAGCACTGGTACCCACTATTGAGGAATATGGCCCAGGGCCCACCTTGGATTTTACCACAAATTGCCCATTTGCTCACACAGCAAAACAATCAGATTCTTTACAGCCAGCTCAAAACCTTAAATCTGGCTGCATGGCACATCAACTAAGCATCCAGCCAGCTCCTCTTTCCCAAGCAGTTATGGATGTTATTCTGGAAGCTAGGAGGCCCAGCACCAGGAAGGCCTATTCGGACAAATGGAAAAGGTTTTGTGCCTGGAACCAAGCTAAAGGCCAAAACACACTTCAGCCTTGCATGCCTCAGATTCTACAGTATTTAACTGAGATGTTGCACAAAGGACTTTCTTTTTCTTCCATTAAAATCCATGCATCAGCTATTTCAGCCCACTACAACACGGAACCACCCTTATTTTCGCATCCACTTCTAAGGCAGTTCCTCAGAGGGGTAAAAAACGACAGGCCCCCCAGGAGAGCACCTACACCAACATGAGACCTCAATTTTGTTCTGGAAAAACTTACACTACCTCCCTTTGAACCAGCTTTCTCTGCAGATCTACAGTTCCTATCATGGAAGACTGCCCTGCTGCTAGCAATAACTTCAGCTAGAAGAGTCTCAGAGCTGCAGGCACTAATGGCAGTGGAACCTTTCCTCATTTTCCATCAAGACAGAGTTTCTCTACGAACTAATCCTTCCTTCATGCCTAAGGTGGTTTCCGGTGTGGCTTTAAATCAAACCATTCACTTACCCACCTTCTTCCCAAATCCACAGAACAAAGGAGAAAGACTCCTGCATTCTTTGGACATTCACAGGCAACTTCGTTACTACTTGGGTAAAACTAAGGCTTTCAGAAAATCTGACCAGCTCTTTGTATCCTATGCTACAGCTTCACAAGGGAAGGCTATATCAAAACAAACCATTTCCAAATGGATAGGACATTGCATTCGTTTTTGCTATACCCATCATGGAAAACCAGTTCCTGCTACCATTAGGCCCCACTCTACTAGGGCAACAGCTACATCTACAGCCTTCCTCAGGGGGGTTCCAACCAAGGAGATTTTGGAAGCTGCAACTTGGAGTTCTGTACACACCTTTACCAAACACTATCACTTACCACTTTACTCTAAGACTAGGGCTGGCTTTGCCACTGCAGTTCTGCAGGGCCTTTTAGCCTCCTCTAACCCTCTATAACTCCTCCACCTATCCTTAGCTTTGGGATTCTACCCAAGTGTGATGACTGCAGCAGGGTAACACAATGAACATAGTACAGTTTTGTACCTACCATAAATGTAAATGTTCAAGTGTACACCCTGCTGCAGTCCAGGTTACCCTCCCTCCATCCCCTCTGATCTGACTGACTAAATCTCTACAATACCTTCCTGATGTATTTGCTTATAGCTGGAGGGATTTTGTGTTTGTGCAAAAATTACTTAATTTGGTACTAATTACTGACCACCTTTTTGGGGGCACCTGACATTTGGGGCAAGAAAAACTGAAGAAAATGGCGTTGGTTGCATTCTATATACCCCTGGTGCACTGACGTCAGGGAAGAAGCAACAGACGCCGGACCAAGACTTTGGAATTCCGGCCGACTGCGGGAACGCCTGATGACAGGATAACCCAAGTGTGATGACTGCAGCAGGGTGTACACTCGAACATCTACATTTATGGTAGGTATAAAACTGTACTTTTCCCATCCACTCATCAAGATTTTTTTTGAAGAGTGCTAATGAAGAACTTTGCTTGACATAGATGGGGTGGCCTGTTCCAGAGTATGGGAAGTCTCTGGGACAGGAGTCTATCCCTCCAGCATGTCCTGTTTATTGTGGTGACAAGGTTAAGTCCCTAGACCGTGTAGCTCGGAGGGATTGGGATTTCTTTAGCTGTAGCATGTCCAACAGCTCTGGGTTTGACATTGCTTTATATGTTAGGCAAAGATCACCTCTGAGTAGGCGATATGCTACGGAGTAAAGCTGGAGTTTTTTGAGACTGTCAGTGTAGGGCATCTGTTTGAGGCCAGTAATCCTCTTTGTGAGATACTGTGAGATACTTCTGTGGCCTTTCCAGCTGCTGTAGATGTCTTGTGAGGTACATTCCAAAAGGGGTGTTGTACTCCGTAATGGGTCTAATGAGTGTCTCGTAGAGGGAAACAATGATCTCTTTTTATTCCTGGATGAGAACCCTTTTAGTTAGACAGTTTACATAACAGTTTAGTTTACAATTAAAAAAATGATTACTATTAGCAGTACAATTTAAAGAAATTCATAGTAAATTAAGAAGCATAACAGAGGTAAGATCAGTAACACAAAAAGTACAAATAAGTACTGTACTTCAATATTTTTTTTCTGTCTCACATAACTGATGTATAACTGATGTGGTAAGGTGTATAGCAAGTTGTAGTATTTTTGGAATAGTACAAATTATGAGGTTTGAGAGATATGAGGGTGCATGAATGGGGTGGAAGGGATATCTAGAGGTGTAATGTGACGTTAATGAAAATTATGTGAGAAATAATATGCTGTGAAGATTGTATGAGATTGTGGTAAAAAGGAATAGTATTGGAGTGGAAGTTGTATGGGATTGTGGAATACAGAATAGTATTGTAGTTAGTTAGGGTCATGACAAGTACAAGTTTTGGTTCTTATAAAGTGTAGTCTGTGTTCATTCTTAAATTGTATAGGGTGTGTAATGGAAATTAAGTGGGATGGGAGTTTTTTCCAGGCTTGGGATACAGTGAATTTCTATAGTAGTCTGCCGATAGTTTTTTGGGTTGGTAGATGTCAAGGAGGAGTTGGTTAGAAGTACGAAATATGCGAGCTGGAGTGTAGATGGATATCAAGGAGGAGAGGACAGGGCAGGAGGTTGGTTTATAAAGTACAGAGTGAATAATTTGCAACTGAGATAGGAGTTGTTGAGGAGTTTCAGCCATTGTAGTGAGTTTGAGTGCGAGGCAGTGGTGTGAGTTATGTGGGGAGTTGTGATGAATCTTGCTATTTTGTAGTAGGTTTGTTGGAGTTTGGCCAGGGTAGTGGACTGAATATTAGTATTGGGGTGGCATAGAGAAGGGAGGGGAGAAAAAGAGCCTGAGCCAGGGACAGTCTAGCATCAGAGATCAGGAATCTACAGTTTTGTTAGAGCATACCCAGCTTTTGGTGAGTTTGTTTTATACTTTGAAGGATGTGTAGGTTAAATTTAAGTTCGTCATCAATGATGGCACCTAGACGTTTTGTGTGCGAGTCATGTTGTACGGTGGTGGTGGTGGAGGATGAGATAAGAATGGTAGATTGTAGGTGAGAAAGTACATGGGAGGAATAGCAGGAGGTTTTTTTTTTTTTTTTAGGGTTTAGGATGAGTAGATGTGTATAAAAAAAAAAAATATATATATATATATATAACAAAGTACTGGTTGTGCTCCTTATAAAGTTTCCCTGGTACTGATTTCTTATCACAGCTCTCAAAACTCTTTCTCAGAACTGTTGATTATTACAGAAGTCCACTTTCTCATCCTTTGTTGCCATATCCGTGTCCGCTGTCATTCCATCCTGCCAGCTCAAGTTCTGCATCGCCATTCTCAAGTACTCCTATTTCATGAAGCATCATATATATTTTACTAGCTGTAATCCAAACGTTGCTGCATTCTCTTCTGCATTTTCTTCTTTTTTTGCTTATACTATTTATTTTCATTTCTTAGTAGTGCAGCCAAGAAGTTTTCTAAGCAAGTGCACCCATAAATGCACTCATTTACATGTTCATATCTTAAAACCACCCCTGGGTCCTTTCTGACCGCGTGCCTACCATCCAGTAAGCCTCTCGCAACCGGATTTGAACCCATCCATTCATTCATGGTGGGAATCATCCCTAAATGCAGGTGGTTGAGCCATCCAGAGGGTGCATCATTTAGGCAGGTGTAAGGGTGCTTGTGCTCTTGCTGGCATGTCAACTACAAGGATGCTTGTATATGTCCTACTATCTCTACTGGGTGGGACATGTGACCCATATCACTAGGGCGGCACTATGCTTTCCTTCATGTAAGTGCAGACTTCCCAGTTCTTGCGTAGTGAGAGCTGCCTTCATGCAGTAGCTAGATGGACTACGTGCCCACCTTCAGAGCACATGCTTACACCTTTCCTCTCAAGGCTTGTAGGTGCATATAGATGATTCCACCACTTCTTCCAGGATGGGCGCTCAAATCATCCCTGCCAGGTTGCATCATGTGCCCAAACCATAAGTCGAACTCTATCTGTCTGAGCCTTAATACTTTATCCATGTGGGTCATCAGAGCTGATTTACATTCTAATCTTTGATCATGTAAAGGACACAGAAGTGATGGATATTTACATCCAGAGGAAAGGCCATTAATGTTCAGGCCTCCACATTTGATTAAAACCTCCTTCATCTCAATTTTGTTTCTTCTCATTTCTTTTTCTTTATTCTCTTCCAATATATACTTTCCTACCCTCTCCCAGCTCTATATCTTTTGTCTCGCTGCTCTTCTAGCCCAGTAAAGGTATATATCATTTGCTTTGCTACTTGCTTGTTAGGATTTGCACAAGTACATGACAAAGGTGAATGTCTTTCCTTCTTTCGTAGATTATAGTAAGATAGTATTTTATGCTTTTCTTCACCACATGCCCATTAGCACAAAATCCAATACACATTAACAATATACTTAATCCAGATAGAATGTTGTTTGACAGGTAAATCATGTATTTGATTGTCATAATTAATAAGTCCTCCTCTTGTCCCTTCCAAACCAGAGCGAGACAGTCAGGCAAAGTGACAGAGACGCACGCATTCATTGTAAAGGTGACAGTCTCTCTGTATAATTGTGAAATTCACAGACTTCATTCCTAGTGTTATAGTATCAAATTGAATGGTATGATACTTATAGTTTTCTTTTTTTCTTTCATAATCTGACAGGGTCAAAAAAAGTGACATACAGGATATTGCTGATCAGACTGCAAGGCTGTGGTTTCAGGGATTTTTACTCCAAATGCTGTATGTGTACCATTTTCTTTAGGACAAGTACAGTTTGTTGTGTACTGAAACTTGTCTACAGCGAAGAAATTAATAAGAAATAAAGTTGTGGTAAGCAGAAAGGCTCTTCTTCTCTTATGCAAAATATTAATACAGCCCAGTGTATTCCTTTGCAGATCAAGACAAGGTCTATAAATGGACAGAAGACAACTAAGAATGAGAATACAACATGACTTCCATGCAGGAACATTTCAGCAGTACATACAGACTGTCCTTTGTCATTTGGTGTAGTTTTGCATAGACATAGTTCACCCTGGTCACATTCAGAGCCTAGTAGCTCAAGTGTTGTACTGGGATAACTTTATGGATGGATAGATGCCGGCATGTTTTAACTGTGAGTACGTGTGTCATATTTGGAACACACACAAGCATCTGTAACATGATCTCTTGAACTTAATCTTGTTTATGTACTGCTAAGGGATTCTGATTGGTACTTGTTAGTTGTGCAGTAATGGCTCTGAATCATACCTTTGCTTATGGAGGTTGCTTCTGAGGCAATCTTCTCTAAAGGAGTGTCATTTTCAAGTGATTTTGCATATATGATTTTGTGTGTGTGTGTGTATACGTATATGTGGAATGAGAATTAACTCTGCTTGTCTAAAAAAGTTTTGAACAGTGTTTTTATTTCATTTGCAGGTAAGACCGTATGGGGCCCAATTTCTTTTCAGAAGGGCTCAGCAATTTTCAACCTTTTTGAATACAACTGAGAGGTTTCCCTCCTCTCTTTTTTGTTAGAAATTTCTTACAAATGTGGTGGTGGCTGTGGTTCTTTAAATATAATTATTTTGTTGTTAGAGATGCCTAGAAGTTCTTTGAATGGACATATAGCATGATAGTGTCCTTGTGTTTATATATGTAGTTACCGTTTCAGTTTATCTAGTGACCATGTTGGAGGGAAAAAATATCCTTTGTTAAGCTCAAACCCATGGTGACATATAGTTTACAGATAGATCTTCCTGAGTGATTGAAAAAGTTATCTTAACATCTTGTTCCTTATGACAGCTTTGACTGTTGGAACAATTGTCTTACTCTGCTGGAGATTTCGGCTCAACATTTACTGTCCGCCGAGAAGTGTTCTCATTGCATAACAAACTGGAAAACCTTGGTAGGTTCTGCCTGCTTCTGGAATCTTTGATCAGAAATATGCTCTTTGGCTGTATCTGCATTACACTTCATGATTATTAGCACTATGTGAATCAAGAGAGTTGCAACATCTAAATGTTGCTTCTTTTCTCCCAGCAGCTGACCATCAGCTCCTCTATTTGTTCACTGGGTCTACCAGATCTACCTAAGCCGCCTCCTGGTTCGACCTGACCCTTGCCTGGGGCCATTGAGGATATAAAGGACACTGAGACAGTACACACTCCAACAAGTAGTAGGACACTAACTCCCCTCGCAGCATTCTTGCTAGCTGAATGATTGCTGTCCTCAGGAGGTGCATACTCATTTCCATGCATTTGTAGTCTCCTGAGTGAGAAGCTCACAGGTTGTTGTGTAACGCACAACTGACCAGACTTGTACATGGCATATTGCAGCAAGTCTAGGCTGCCTCTTTCCCCAAGGATGGATGTGCCAGCATTGGATGTTCATTTCCATCTTGCCTTGTGGCCCCAGGTAGGCTGGGGAGCATTAAGGATTTTATCCCTCTGGACTTCGGGGATGCTGCTGCTTTCCAAATGTTAATGCTCACACCTCAAGAACATTGCAGCATTGTGGAGTTGTATATAATATTAAGGCATGCGTATACTGCTCCATCTTGTGGTTTTCAGTTTTCTTTTCACCATTTTGTAATTTAATAGTCCACACATCTACTCTGAAGTTATTACAATTAGCTATGTTATTATAACTACTGGATTAGTCCTTTATGATTTAATGTCACAGATATCTATTACTCATAGTCTGCTAGTGTCCCCGACAGAGTTTTTACCCCACTAATCTGTATTCATGTAGAAGTACTTTGATTTGCATTTTTAGCTGATTCTTTAAAGTTGCTAGTGCACTTTTAGAGGAAGTTTGTATTGCACAAATGAATTTGAAAATATACTTGTATTTCCTTGATAAGCAAATGTATTCCTAACTATTTGTTTGTAGCATTTCCTTATGTACCCTTTTGAGACGGGTTATCTGCCATTTATGAATCTTTCTTTTTTATATTTCAACCTGCATTAGCAAAAAGACTGGCAAGTTTGAAAATTAACTTTATTAAGGCTTGCAAAAAGTAACTCGGCACATGTGAACCTGTCTGAAGAGTAATGTTATTTGTTCCATTCCATTGTAGGATTTCCAGCAGAGTGTAACAGTGGTGCTTTTTCAGGATGAACACACACTTGTTTCAGCAGGAGCTGTTGATGGGTAAGTTGAGAGGTGTGTCGTTTAGTTCCTGTTTTGTCTTGTCAGAGTTCTCTTTGTTTCCAGTCATATGATACGTGCTTGTATGTGTTTGAGATTGCATATATTACAGACACTGTGTTCATAGCTTTCAGATTTTTCATAGCAGAATACTTTGTGTGATGCTGCACTCTTATGGATGTATTATGGTTTTATCTTTTGAAATCTTGTGCATTATAAATCTCTAAAGGATGACTGTGGTATTTTTTCTTACTTACCTTAGGATCTTATGTGAGTTTTTAGAAATTATTCAAATGTTTTACTCTGATGTTGTAAAACTGTATATATTTTATCAGCCCTCAAAATTTGAAGGCTGTGACTCGTAACAATTTTGCAGGTAACCCAGACTTGCATTTAGAATGCAGACAGAAATTCTGAATAAAATCTGATATAATTTTGTAAACCAATGCACATTTTGCATTGAACTTTTGCTAAAATGTTCGAGTTACCTTTTCTTTTTTCTTTATTTTTTTTAATTCCCTGCAAAACATTTCTCTCAAAACTGGGAATAGGAAGTCTATCTTTATAGACCTGAACGAAAGCATTTCTTTCTAGATTATATTTTTATTAATAAAATGTTGGTAAGGGTGATAGATACACAGCTATAATTTGAAAATACAATCTTACATGCCTTAACAACAAATGTGTTATGTAACAGTTTAAAGATGTGTTAGGTTCTAAATTGTCAGATGTTTCATTTGCATAAAGTTTTTTACATTATGGAGGTGGTTTGGATATTTTGAAAAGTAAACGAGTTAATTACTAGATTTTTGTTTGGGGTGAAAGTCTTTAAAAGAGCTAAGACTTGATAAGTAATTATTTTGTACTTCAACTATTTCTTGCTGCCTTTTTTTCCATGTAAACACTCTTTGTCTGCGATAATCGGAAAAGAACCAAGCAGTCTTTTTTTTTTCAGTTTTTAGCTGTGATATGTATGTATATATATATTTTTATATATATATATATATATATTTTTTTTTTTTTTTTTTTTTTTTTTTTTTTTTTTTTTTTTTTTTTGTACCAGCAAAATTAGGCTTTAGTTTAGATTGCAGGTACTGAACATACGAGTCAGGATTGCATATGTTTGTATCCCTAGCTCAGTCATGAACACAACTGTACCTGCACCAGTAGGGAAGTAATAATTATTTAATAGCTTAAGCACTGACTTGCTCAAATTATCTGGTTTTGTGGGCAGCTGAGGGTAGGTATGGGAAAAGGCATGTTATGTGTGCTAAGGATGAACTGCTGAGTGAGGCTGGTAAAAAGTGAGGACTCATTCGAGGAATTAATTAATTAGACTAGTGACTTTGTACTAGAGGGGTTAGGATCTACTACTGGACTGCATGGACTAGGTCACTGGAGAGGCAGAACGATATGCAGGTCTTGGGATTAAATTTTGTGCAGTAAAGAGAATTAACAACATGATGCATGGTAGTATTTGTCAGTGCCAAGTGTTTAGAAAATAATTTTATAACATAATGTAGACAGTGACATTGCTCTGGTAACATAGACCAGGGCAGCTGGTGGTAGACTGGAAGACAAGTTGTATTTGGCAAGGGAGATGAGGTGAAGTTGCATTGTATGTTAAATATAGCTTTGCATATTAATTAGGTGAAGGCTGAGGGAAGAACAGAGAATAAAAAGTAGTGGATGGCCTGTTATAATAGACATCGACAACTGGAGGTGCGAGTCATGGTGGTTTTAGTTTATGGTTTAAGAAGCAAGAATATTTATGTGAACTAGAATATTGTAGTGATGAAGACATAAACTGAAACTTGCCAGAAAAAAATTTGGGATTCCAAACTAAAACGAGAAGAGTGAGAGAGAGAGAGAGAGAAGCCAATAGAAATATAAGTGACATGCTGATAAGGCGTAGTCGAAGTATAAGCAAAAGGTGGTGACCTTGAGCTGTTTACATTAGTATATTGGGTAAGAGTGAAATAACAGGAGCATTATACTGTGATTATTCATATGAGACCTTATAAAGAAGGCAACTTAAAATGTTTCCTGAAAACGTACAGAGGAGTAAATGTTACATATGTACAGCTGTTTCAAGCACGGGAATTAATTCCCTTCTAGCTTCCCGAAGTACCGAAACACTTGTTCCCATAATGAGTGTCCAGGCCGTTCTTAAAAATATCTAAACTAGTACTTGCTTTAATGTAATTTGGTAGTCTGTTCCAAGCATCAGTTACTCTGTCAGAGAACCAATTAGAAATAGTAATGTTAAGGAGAAGGCAGTGGTGTTGTAGATTTTAATAAGTAATGTTGTTAAAGTTGCTGTTACAAAAGAAGTTAAGGTTACAGTTGTTGGGAGAGAGCCATGCTTTTTTTTTAACATTTACTAAGTGTAAGACAAGCAAAAGATTTTTAATGCTAAATGGAATAGAAACTCAATATCTAGATAAAGCAAGATGCGAAGATATGACTTTTTGAAAGGAGTAAGAGAGAGCAGGAAAGAATTTTATTTTTCTCACATGGCTGTAAGGGAATATATAAATTCAAAATCCTGATCTTCCAAAACACCACACAAGAAAACATTGGCCACAGAAGGCTGAAACACAAGCACTTTAAAACACTAAAAAAAATGTTATGTAGGGGAGCAAGCCCTGCACTCCATACCCCTGCTACTTATGTCAACTAAAGAGCACATTCAGTGGGGAAAGGGCAAAAACACATTCCTCGCTGTACCGAGAGCTCATACAACATGCTATCTGCATTGGTAGTACTAACAATAGCCAGTAGCAAATGGAGTTGACCTTGCATGTTTTAATCTTTTGCAGTCAATGTTTTTGCATGCAGTGTTTTGCTACATTGGGATTTTGAATGAATCCCAGCTTCAGTGAAAATAGTGAAGCCTAAAATGTTTTATTGGAGGTGGCTGTAGTATTCTCTTTGATTCAGCATCTGTCTTCTGGTGTGTTATTTGGGAGGGTGCAGGGTGTCTGTTGGATGGGTTTTTGTTGTAAGGCAGATCCCTGCATTGGAAGGATGAGTTTCCAAGGCTGAAATAATATTTTAACTGAATATTTGTTATATTAGCCTTGGTGCTGAGTGTAGCTTTGCCCAAACTCCTCTGTCCTTTGAAAATTATAGTAGCACTTAGTAAACAAAGTGAGGGAAATTATGATTTTACAATGGGACTATTTTTAAGAAGGAATTTAAAGATCATAGGTCATTTAGTTGAAATGTTTGAAAAAAAGGAGTTGCAGAATAAGCAGCAATATGGATTTACATGATAAAAGTATGCTATTCAAACTTGATAAAATTCCACTATTTGGTGGCAGAGGGAGCTAAATGTTAGCTGGAGGTTGTCTCAAGTTGCATTTATGTAATACAGTCCCTCATGGGTGGTATACTGAAAAGGTGAGACTGAGATTGAATTTAAGCTTGGAAGGTAGACTAAGAACTTGTTGGAGGGTACCAATGAGGAAAGTGGTTCGTCACTGGGCGAAGCCTCCTTGGTTGTAAGGGAGGGACTTCATATGGTTAATTTTCTGTTTCTGTACTTGGTGGATTATTTTCTCAGATGTAATTTGCATAATACAGGATGATGCCTGAGTAAGTCTGTGGACTGCAGTCGTGATTTATTTATAACAAATATGACTGAGCAATTATGGTGCCAACTGATGGTATGGTGATTTGTAGTTATATAAAATGTTATGAAATTCCCCTTATTGCTAACTTACAGCAACCTCAGGTTATTTAACAGAACTGTGAGTAACAGAGGCCTCATATTAGGAGGTGCTAGGAAGAAGTACCCTCCCCCACATCAGATAATGCTTTTGGTAAATTTTAGTTTGTGAGTTTTACTGTATTGTTTAGGCAGTTTCACTGTCTTCACTATTAACATTTTCAGTTGTGCCAACAGAAGTTAAATGTTTACATTTTAAGCAGTCACGGTTGTAATTCTAGTTCTTTTCTAATGGAGAGTCGTTTAAAAATTAACTTTAGGAATTCAATTTTTTAAGCCAAATTTTTATATATATATATATATATATATATATATATATATATATATATAAAGAGCTTATGTTTTATTATGCTGTTCAGTAACTTGATTCTAGAGTTTAAGTGCCAGTTGATATTGTTTTCAGATCAGTATGGTGGCTTAGACTTACAAAAAAGTGGCATTTTGAATGATGCGAAATTGTGGGAATAGGGTGATGGTTAGCATTGTGTGCAAGGCAGTGAATTTTGGGCATATTAATGAGACTGTATTGGCAGAGAAAATGTACTTAGTACATATAAAAATCATAATTTATCATCAACTTTTAGGAATGGTGATTATGAATACAAAGCTCTCTGGGCATTATAAGATATCAGTTTTGTAATGGAAAACAGAGGAGCATAGTGAGGAAGAGGATTGATATATAAGCCTAGCCCAAGAAGATTCCCAGGCTTTTTTTTTTTTATTTGGTATTTAGCACAATATTATACCTCAAAGCATAGACACTTTATATAATTCCTTTTAGTGATCTGTGTTGCCCACAGTTATGTAGGCTGTTCTCTTTAGTAACATGGAGCCCCCTTGACAGAGAGACTGCTCTCTAGCTGGTACACGCACAATTTATGAGTTTATTTAAAATGTTGCATATGAGGGAAGACACGGATTCTATTTCCTTGTCATTCATTGATGTAGAAGCATTGTTTATTTGGAGCAGGATATGTCGCTGGTTCATGTTTGAACGAGCGGCATATTTAAACTAAGAGATATAGGTTTTCAACACATATATATTTTTAATGATTTTAAACAACATTCAACAGTCTTTTTGCTTTGTTCTAGCCTTATTGATGCAGAATCAGCGTAAGTACCAACAAGCTACATACTAAGCTTTTTATACATTTGATATAGGAGAGACGGGATGTTAGCGAGATCGGATGCATTTGAGCTTCCTTTCATGCCTTAGTAATATCTAACAGTCAGCGATGATGACAACTTGTAGGTACAGCAGTCGTACAACTTTAGTTTGTTTATTTGGGAAACAGCTTACGACACCACACTATGGCATTTATTGCCTTTCATTTTATTATTTAAATACTATTATTACGATCAAAAAATTTTTTGCAAATTATTTGATTGGTTTTAATACACGTGACTGTGTGTATAGTGTCTGCCTTGGTTTTTAAATATCATTGTTGAATTTTTGCTATGAACAAAATTTGAGATGATGCATCAAGTGATATTCAATGATATGCCATAACAAGACATTATTTTATATTAGATAAAGGACGAGGTAGATTTAATTAAGAGTTATGAATATGCACATATATATATATGCTCTTCTATACAGGATTTTTAAACTGTGTACTATCTGATGTAATAGGATTAAGTTTATTTATTTAATTTTTAGTTTATGGTACTATGTTCTAAAGATTTAAGTATTCTTATATAGATATAATATTTTTTAGCAGTACTAAATAGGATGAATTTTCATTGCAACTTTGCAATATATTAGATCAGCATATTAATATACAGTGGTTTGCTACTAGTTTATTAGTAAGCACCATGCATTTATAACAGAGGCTGATGCTTGAATTACTATTTGTAGAGTTCGGCTATGATTGGGTTAATGTATTTTTCAGCTCAATTAAGCACTTAATTTATGTTCTAATTAGCCAATGAATTGTGCAATGATTTAATTAGATGATATTGTTTTAGTATAAAAACCTTGCATGCACACAAGTAATTTGTATCTGAAGAAGCTTGCTAGTTGCAAGCGAAAGCGCTTATTCGTTTTATTTATTCTTTGGAATAAAGTTTTCTACTGGAAAAGGTGTTTTCGTGGTGTATCCTGATCAGTTACTTTTGGTGAAGATATCAGTTTTGTAATGGAAAACAGAGGAGCATAGTGAGGAAGAGGATTGATATATAAGCCTAGCCCAAGAAGATTCCCAGGCATCATGCCTCCCAAAGTTAGTTCCCGGTGCCCCTGTCAAGCAAGGCCACGGAAGTGATCCCCGGGTTGAACTTCCTATTGCCCACCCACTTGTCAAAATTTCTGTTAGAGGGCCAATGAAGTGTTCTGCTTGACGTGAATGGAAAGTTTGTCCCAGAGTATGGGAAGTCTCTGGGTTAGGAACCTGTCCCTCCAGCATTTTCTGTTTATTGTGGTAATGAGGTTAAGGTCAGCTGCAGAGGGGACTTTGTGTTTAGTTCAGGAGGCCAAGGCTACCAATGAATGCTGTGCTTGTAGAATGGTCTGTAGGCAATTTTCTCAAATGGTGAAGGAGCTGCAGTATTGCAGCTGTATATAGTGAAAGTATTGAAATAGGTTGAGGCAGTCTAGTTCGGAGGAGAGATGGAACAGAATGGTACATTATGTACACATAAATAATTGGTGAGGAGTTGGAGGATATCCACACTTGATATAAAATTAGAGAATTGATAGAAGACTTGCAGCAGGAGCAAGGATAGTCAAAGAAAACTTGACTGGTAGATTAAATTGGCTCTGATTTTATATAATTGTTTTGTTGTTCATTCATTTATTTATTTGTAAATTTGTTAACCTGGATAGAACACTGATACACATGGACTATTTTCAGATGTAGTCAAGCTGTAAATAATTTTTCACACACGCAAAATGAAGGTATTTGTTGGGGGGAAAAAACAAGAATATACATAAAATGTGAAATTAAGTACAAATGGCAAATTATCTGAAATGGGCATAGTACATTGCAAAAATTGCGCAAAGCAGTACTATTGCTTCTTTATGGTGATTATGATGGGTACATTCCATTGGGCTTCCAGCTTGTACAGTGAGATTGCAGAAAACTTTAAGGCACTTATCACCAATGGTTTAATAATTAAGATGTTTTGTGAGTGTTGCAGACCTTTCAAGGGTGGCTGTGCGGATGAATATTTAATGGTTTGCACTCTTTTTCTGTTGGTAATTCTTGAGTGTTTGCAATGTTAATATTTCAGCTTACTTTCTTTAGAAGAAAAAACATAATTGAGCAACAACCTGAATTTAGCATCTTGCCTCTCACTCAGTTTAGTCAGAGCTTCTCAAAGAACACGTACAGAGTATTGTAACTGTTTATATTTCATCTTTAAAAATAGTATCCTACTTTCTGGGAAAAGTGTAAATTTCAGCTGTTAAGTATAGTGCTGCTTTATAATGGCTGCTGTATAGCATCACTTGCAGTGCTGGTCAGTATTACATGTTTTTGTACTGAAAGATTTGGTGCTACAAGAGAGCCATTTTTTGTCCACCCAAACAGTTCTTCTCTAAATGTACACCAGAGATCTCCGTAGACTTTGGAGCCTAAAAATGATTGTTTTTAATAAATGTAATTGTCGTCTTCTTCGGGAATACATCTTTTTGGATTTTAGTGTTTTGTACTGTCATACTTAACAATAAATTGTGTTTGCCTCTACAGTCTTATGGCTTTGAGTAGGGATGGCATCCACAGAAGATGGATGTACCAAACAGTACCTTTTTGTTTGAATGTACTGCATTACATTATTTCAAAATCATAGGACCCCAAGCTGTACCTTGAGACATTACTTGTTTTGCACAGTGTGGCCTGATCTACTATCCTTTCCTTTTTTGAGCAGTTCTTCCAGTAAGTTAAAGAGAGAGTGTTAATGACTTTCAGAAATGTAGCGAGTTTCAGGCATTGCCTGTGTATTTCCTCATGAGGATTTACTTTTGTGGAGTTTGAGTGTAGTAGGACTGGTTATTTGGTGCATTCATGTTACATGTTCCGAACTGTGGGACAGTCAAGATGTTCTTCATCTCACATTGCTGCAGTCCTTACATATGGGTAGTCCGCTGTCCTCGGTCGGCCCGAATACCAAAGTATTAGGCTGACGTCGGTCAAGGCGCTTAAAACTGACATCAGGACGTCAGGGTACAAATGCGCATGACCGACGTCATATCCTCAGTCTTTTTTGCCGCATGGTCCGATGCAGAAGCAGCTTTGCAAGTGCCGTTCGGCGTTCTGAAATTTTTCGAGTTCGGAGTTTCAGACCGAATCCAAGTTGGCTAAGTACCCGCTAGAATATTTTGTTTTTCTTGCCTCAGTGTTTTACCGGATGTCAGAAAAAGTGAATAACTGTATTTCTTGTGGGAAACAGATACCGCATAGGGATTATCATTCTTTGTGTATTCCTTGTTTGGGGCCTGAGCACGACGTTGTTGGGTGTCGCTTTTGTGCTAGGTTCAATAAGCGCACTATTGCGAAGGTTAGATTGTGCTAGGCTGGTCTTCGGAAGCGGTGCAATTATAATATGCCGTCGGACTCTCCGGCGCCCACTTCTGAAGAAGCGCAAAGACAAAACAGTTAAACCCAGGCAAGATGAGTCATCCGTTCGGACGCCGGTTCTTTAGAGGCTTCAGTGGAACCGGTGGTTCCGACGGAGACTTCTCTGGAGTCTCAGGGGGAGACTTTGATATTGCAGGATGTGGCCTCTCAGGAGGCAGGTCAGGCTGAAGGGGCTTCTCAGGTTACTGTACTCCCCTCCCTTCCTAGGGTGGTTAGGCCCTCTCCTTCTGTTTCCAAGGCTTCTCCCAGAGGCAGGCCAGGTTTAGCTTCTGTTGGTGTCACTCCTAGTTCAGCAGGGTCTGTGCCCAAGAAGCACATGCTTAAAATGGCAGAAGATTTGATTACTCTGATTAGAGGTTCTTTGCCCCCTCCTGATAAGAGGCCTAGGGTGGAGCCAGAGTTGGGAAGTTTTGAGCAAGCTTCGGATGTTTCAGAGTCTTCAGCTGAAGACTTGCAGGAGTACTCTCCTTATTCTGATTCTGATGCAGATGATTCTACTCCTTCTGCTTCTCCTCCAGAGGATTTTTCTTTTCAGAGACACTTCATTCTATGAGGGAACATTTTAAGTGGGAAGGTCAGGACTTCTCTGATTCCCGGAAAAGGCTTAGGGAATTTTGCTTTTACCCCAACATAGGCCCTTGGCTATACCCCTGTTCTGGATGTTGTGGAAGATGTGTTTGCAGAGGCTTCACTTAATCCTGATTCTCTGCCTCCTGCTCCTGTTAAACCGGATAGGTATTACAGGGTGCCTGAGGCTCATAAATATCTTTATAAGAGTCCTAGGGCGACCCAGAAACTATTAGTCAGGGACCTAAGGGTGTCAAGGCCTCTGTTGTAAAAAATCCGGTTCCTCTAGATAAGGAGGCCAGAGCTTTGGATAGATGGGGAAAGAAGGTCTATACATCTTCTACCTTAGCTATGAGGGCTTTGAATTGCCAGTTTCATATGTTGAAATATCAAAACTTTCTTCTTTCTCAATTGAAGTCTAAGGTGGATGCTCTGGCGGAAGGCATTGAGTGTAAAGAATTACAAGATTTGGTGCATGTCTCTGAACAGGTGGGTAAGCATTCATTACAATGTGGCTTTGATGCTGTGCAGGCCTCGTCTAGGGTGGCTGCCACTGGTTCAGTTCTTCGCAGGCACGCCTGACTGAAGGATCAGAATTTATCTGACCATGTTAAGACAAGGATTTTGGATGCTCCTTTGCAGTCTGATGTGTTGTTTGGTTCACCTGTGGAGTCAGTCTTGAAGAAAATGGAAGACAAGGCTAAGTCTATGCAGGCTGTTAAAGATTTTTGCAAGTTCAGCCTCCAAGTTTAGTAGGAATTGGCCTGCTAAGGGGTGGACGTATCCTTCTTATGATTCTCAGTCTAGGGGTAGATCTAGACGTGGTAGGGGCAGAGCTCAGAGTTCTTTCAGACCTAGAACAGGGAGTTCACCTGCACAATCTTCGGTGAGGGCAGGGGCCAGTCCTTTCGTAAACAGGCCCAATGACCTACCTTTTCAGCTGCCAGATCCTTCTTGCCTGGCAGCACCTTTGGGAGGAAGGTTGGCACTCTTCAAGGAAAATTGGAATTTGATTACCCAAGACAAATGGGTATTGGATATCATACACCAAGGTTACAAGTTTTATTTCCATACCTTGCCTCCTTTCAAAGGCATGCCGGACGTTCCTCCTCAGCAAAGACTAGAGGCTCACAAACAAATTTCTCTACTACTTCAAATAGGGGCCATACAACCGGTCCCTCTGCCAGAAGTGGGCCTAGGATTTTATTCTCACCTGTTTCTAGTACCAAAGAAAGGGAACACGTGGAGACCAATTTTGGATTTATCTATCCTCAACACATATCTGGACATTCCCAAGTTCAAAATGTTGACGTTACAACAGCTTTTACCTCTGCTGGGCAAAGATCACTGGATGGTGACTTTGGATCTCAAGGAGGCTTACCTTCATGTTCCTATCAGGCTCAGTTGCAGGAAGTATCTGCGCTTTCGGGCTGGGACTTCACATTATCAGTTCTCTGCATTGCCCTTTGGCTTATCTACTGCGCCCAGAGTGTTCACGAAGGTTCTGGCTCCAGTGATAGCTTTCTTCAGGCTAAGAGGAATACAAATCTATCCTTATTTGGACGATTGCCTGATTCTGGCCCAAGGAAAGGACGAACTTCTTCATCATTTACAGTATGTGATGGCAGTGTTAAGATGCCTGGGGTATTCTGTGAACGAAATAAAGTCCAGTCTAGTACCCTCTCAGGACATGTGCTTTCTGGGTGTGAGACTGAATACAGCATCCCAGATGGCCTCTTTGACCCCGGACAAACAAAAAGAATCTTTCTCTTTACTTCCACCAATTGTCTCGTCAGTCCAGGCTGACTGCAAGGACAGTCCTTCAAGCCTTGGGGTTCATGGCATCTTGTATTCTGGTACTTCCCAATGCCAAACTGCATATGAGGAAGCTACAATGGTATCTCAAAATGTATGGACACAGCACTGCCAAGATATGGACACTGTCATTCAGATAATACCTTGCATTCAAAAGGAATTTTTGTGGTGGGCTCAGGAATGTCACCTAAACAAGGGACTCTCTGTGACCCGGCCAGAGGCGAGTCAGATTCTAACGACAGATGCCTCAGACAAAGCTTGGGGAGCTCATCTAAATGGAAAATGGGTACAAGACACATGGCCTGCCAGACTTCAACATCTACATATCAACTTGAAGGAGATGTTAGCAGTCCAATTTGCATTGATAGCTTTCAAGGAGTTACTTCTTCCAGGGCAGGTGTTGATTCTAACAGACAACACAACTGTCATGTGGTACATCAACAAGCAAGGGGGAACGCATTCTTATCCTCTATGCAGACAAGCAATGATTTTGTGGGAGACTGCTCTCAGTTTACAGCTAAATCTTCAGGCAAAGTTTCTGCCAGGTGCACAGAACTCCTTAGCAGATGTGTTGAGCAGACAAATTATGGATCCCCACGAGTGGAAATTGGATCCTCATGTATTTCAGAAATTGACAGTGTTATGGGGAACTCCAGACATAGATCTGTTCGCTTCTCCACTAAATTACCAGCTGCCAAAGTTTTGCACAAAAAGGTTTCATCCCACAGCTTGGAAAGTGGATGCTCTCTCATTCAATTGGAGCAATCTTCATGTGTATGCCTTTCCTCCTCTGCCTCTCCTCCCAAAGGTACTCCTGAAGGTCAGACAGGACAAGCCAAACATGATTTTAATAGCTCCGGATTGGCCTCGACAGCACTGGTACCCATTACTGAGAAGTCTGGTACGGGAGCCTCCATGGCCTTTGCCTTTGATTCCTCACCTGCTGTCTCAGGAGAACAGTCATTTACTCAATGTCAAACTTCACTCTCTACATCTAACAGCCTGGCATATTCTGTTTTAAACCCTGGACGGTCTCAGCTTCCACAACAAGTTTTGAATGTTATTTTGGAGGCCAGAAGGCCTAGTACAAGGAAGGTGTACGCAGATAAATGGAGGAGATTTTTATTTTGGAGTACAGCAAAGGACTTTGATGTTTCTAAACCTAATTTAAGTGTTGCTCTTCAATACCTTACTGAGTTACTGGACAAAGGTTTGTCCTTCTCCTCTATTAAGGTTCATGCTGCAGCAATTTCTGCTCACTATGACTGTGACCCACCATTATTTTCTCATCCTTTGTTTAAGCAATTCCTTAGAGGGGCAAAGAATATAAGACCCCCACGTAGAGCTCCTACTCCTGCTTGGGATCTCAATTTTGTGTTGGAGAAACTCACTCTACAGCCTTTTGAGCCTGCAGCGACTGCCGAGTTGAAATATTTATCATGGAAGACTGCTTTTTTGTTGGCCATTACCTCTGCGAAGGGTTTCTGAATTACAGGCCCTTATGGCGGTTGAGCCTTTCCTAATTTTCCACAAGGACAGGGTATCTTTGCGTACTAACCCTTCCTTTATGCCTAAAGTGGTTTCTAGTGTGGCTTTAAACCAAACTATTCATTTACCTACTTTTTATGCAAACCCCCAAAATAAAGGGGAAAAGATTTTGCACACTTTGGATGTACACAGACAGTTGCGATATTATTTGAGCAGAACTAAAGGGTGCAGGCAGTCTCAGCAGTTGTTTGTTTCATTTGCTTTGGGTTCTCAGGGCAAACCTGTTTCAAAACAGACTATTTCTAAGTGGATTGGTTTTTGTATTGCTTTCTGTTATTCCCATCATGGTAAGGAGATTCCAGCTGGGATTAGGCCTCATTCCACTAGGGCTACTGCCACTTCTACAGCTTTTTAAGGGGTGGCTACTAAAGATATTTTGGAGGCAGCTACTTGGAGTTCAGTGCATACTTTCTCTAAGCATTACCACCTTCCACTTTACTCTAAATCTAGGGCTGGTTTTGCCACTGCAATTTTACAGGGCATTTTGGCAGCTCCTAATGCTTTATAGTTTTGCCATCCTCCCTTACCTCTGCTTTGGGATTCTACCCATATGTAAGGACTGCAGCAATGTGAGATGAAGAACATAGTACAGTTTTGTACCTACCATAAATGTAGATGTTCGAAGATCCACATTGCTGCAGTCCAATTTACCTCCCTCCTTCCCTCTGTAGTTAGAGGTGGTTGTGTGGTTTGGGTTGTGAATATTGTAAATATTGTAAATATGATTAGTGCAGGGGTGGTTGGTTGTTTTTGCTGTTTTTTGGCTTTAGCCTTTCTTTTTAGGGCCTTCTGACATCTGGGGCAAGAAAAGACTGAGGATATGACGTCGGTCATGCGCATTTGTACCCTGACGTCCTGATGTCAGTTTTAAGCGCCTTGACCGACGTCAGCCTAATACTTTGGTATTCGGGCCGACCGAGGACAGCGGACTACCCATATGTAAGGACTGCAGCAATGTGGATCTTCGAACATCTACATTTATGGTAGGTACAAAACTGTACTTTTTCGAATTCTGCACTCCATGCTAACAGTAACAGTGAGTGGGATGGTATATCAAATGTCTTGGTGTATGTTGTGAGGTAATTACTAATGTCTATGTGTACAAGTAAAAGGCACTGTAGGGGCCACATATGGGATTCTTAATATAAGAGCTACAGTGTTCTTGCAGTCTTTTGCTGCAAAGCATACAAGCTGCTTAGAATAAACTTTATTTTGATCAGCTTGTTTTTTGCAGCAAAGATTTATCTAGTTGATCAGATTTTTTTTTCAGCAAAATCATTAGTCTGTTTCATAAAGAATCAGGACAAAGAGCAATACAGAGGCATCCCACATAAGTTGCTGTGCATAAGCCACAAGGGGTTTTGCTGCATATGGTTTACTCTTAAGCAATAATCCATGACTGTACATGGGTGAAATCAGGATTTACCCATGGCTGGCGTGGTTTGATCTCAAGGGTGAGGGGTAAATCCGGATACACCCACAAATAGGAGTGGAGTATTGCTTTTATACAATGATATTATATTTAAGATAAAAGTTGCTTACCTTTCTTAAATAATGTCTTTGTCTAACAGCACTTAGTCATCTTTTGTGTTATCTTTTATGGGCTGATGTAATGTGCAGTGCAGGACAAGCAACAGAGATATTCTGTTGCTTTTTATGCTTAAAAAGTCAGGGGTTTACTAAGGACAGATGAGAAATGCTTGGAAAATCAGGTGTGTTTCTGTTTAGTTTTGCAGAACCTACCTGGTTTGTATTCTGTTTTGATGTTCCCCAGCATATGCCAATAGAAAGTCTTGGCCACTTAATGTTACTTCAGTGGCCAGATTTTTTTTTCTATTGGTGTATGCTCAATTTTACAATAAACACTCTGGCTGGGCTGTCCACTGCTATTCAAAACCAAGCATGCCGATTGAACAGTCATTATCAGTATCTCATCACAAGTACATCTTGTGCTACTACCTGAAAAGCTGCTTTGGCCTGTTTATCAGAATGCATGTTGATCAATAATTTTGACAAATTGGAACACTGCTGTAGCAGGTCTAAGTGCAGTACAGACACAGATAACAACTGATCTTGCATGTTGTGGTTCTTCTTCCTCACTTCTAAGATTAAAGTGCCTACTCTGGCTACTCAGTACCAATCTAAACTTTCCCAAGCTTCAACTCCTCACCTTTACCCATAAAGCTCTGCATTCCACCTCTTCTGTCTAGTTCTAGTGTGCTGCTTGTCAGCTGTGGCTAACACAGATCGTAAACCGCTTTGGGCTTCTGTTCTGTTTTGGAATGTTCTGTGCTGTATTTTGCTTTCTTTTTGACTGCCCAAATTTATTTGATATATTTCTTATGTTCCAGAGTTGCTGGTGAGATAATTCCAGTTTTTATCTCAAAAAGCAAAGCAGCTTTATAGCTATTATTAGTTTCTCCTTCCATAGGCCATGACTTTGTTTGCCTTGGACTTTCCTTCTCTGTGCATTTATAGTGTAGTGCTGGTGTTTTATGACAAAGTATTGTACTCATTGCAGTTTGTACTAGTTTCAGTGATTTTACCTGTTGCCAAGCATTTTGTGATGGTGTTTGTCTGCAGTTTGTGTAGGCAGTGCTTTTTTGTTCAAGTAGTACAGTATGGAAAAAAGCTACTTGTCTCCAAAAGTGAGCCTGGTAACCATAAAATTGTGATACAAGATATGTGTGTAAGATGTATGACTTCTTTAGTTGCAGGCTGGGTTGAGCAATTTGGAAAAATGTTAAATGTATGTTAATGGATCAAAACAATAAGCTGATCCTTAAAGGGATGTTACCTAGGGAATGCTACGTGGAGCCATCCTGCTATCAAGGTTGAGGGTCTACTAGTGAGACTTCTAGAGCTATCTCTAGAGTCAAATCTCTTACTCCAAACCACTGTACTAATAAAAATGTTTTAGTGATAGATGACTCTGTAGTTAGGCATATAGATTCTTCACTCACTAGGGCTGAAGAAAAATAGGGTTTCATTGAGATGCCTTTCAGGTTCCTGGATCTCTTGACCGGTGAAAGGATCTTTAGACATCCCTTGTCATGTCAAACTGATTACAACATGGTGAAGATCTGTGTGAGTGAATGACTTGGGATGCAAAGCCCCTGAGGGACATACAGAGACACGCATCATAATTCTCTGTGCTTGTGACCAATGTAGATAAGACATGGGTCCTAAATGGAATCCTTCCTTCAAGAACAAATTAAAA
Source organism: Protopterus annectens (assembly GCF_019279795.1). NCBI lineage: Eukaryota > Metazoa > Chordata > Ceratodontiformes > Protopteridae > Protopterus > Protopterus annectens. The sequence continues at coordinate 1,667,176,601 of NC_056737.1, forward strand.
ATAATTGGCTTCAACAATTGCTTTAAATAGTTTGTGCCATTCCAGTGGATCCAGAATGTCAGCACGGGATGAGATGCTCTGTATTCCAACTTGCTTTGCAAAGGATGACCTGCATCTTTCATTCCAAGGCTGTTTGCATGCTGTCTACAGCCTTTTTTACTCCTATGCTGCCTTTTTTAAGCAGAGTCCATCTAACAGACATTCCAACTTAACAAGCATAGGAAACCCAAAACTGGAACACGTTAAGGAGGCTCTGCACAATGTCAGAGGTCTCGACAACAAATTACCCGATCTTGAGGCTCTCCTGCAGTTGGAGCATATCTATATTTGTTTAATTGGTGAGATTTGGTTTATGTGTGGAGAAAGTGTTGCCTCTATATCTGGGTTTTACTTCCACCATGCCTTCAGGCTCAGTGGCAACTGTGGTGGGATCTCCGTATTCATTAAAGGCCATATCACAGGTAGACTCCCAGAGACCAACAAACTGTCCTGTTTTGAGTGTTCTGGAGTTCTACGAGTTCAAACTGTCAGCTTACTGACTGTTACATGGCACCTTCCATGTCCCTTGATAATAACAAAAGATTCCTAAATGTATTCTATGAACTCTGGGTTTTTTTTTTCTCTCTCTCAAGAACCCCATTATATTTTGAGCCTTTAACCACCCCTTAATAAACTGGAGTTACTTGCAGCCCCAATGTAGGGCATGCCCAGAAGTTTGTAAATTTAAGAAGCAAAATCTCCCTGGACCAGATAGTTAACGCACAACTAGAGGACATAATATTCTTGATCTGGTTCTTAAACATATAGCTATTTCATCGAATATTCCCCTGGTTAAATCGGACAATAGACTAGTGACTTGTCTCTTTAATCTAAAGCCCTTGCATCAAATATCTTGGCAGTCAAGGATTTCAAACATATTAACATTATGTTCTGTGACAAGGTGTTAGTCTTCATTCATGGCAGCATCAATTATGTTGCTAACAAGTAGCTTCAAGAAGGAATTCTATGCCCGTTTAGATAGATGTATAGAGCTGGCATCACCAACTTGATCAAAATGTGGGAAATTCAAAAAAGGCCATCTTGGTGGTTTTCTAACATGAATGCATTTTACAAAAAGAAAACTCCTTAAATTGTGCAGTAGGTCCAAAATCCCTCACACCACGGATAGTATCAGAAACATAACTAAAAACTTGAAAAATAATAATTGGTTCTATTAAAGCAGCCCATGAACTTAGGTAAGCATCTGCAGCTAAGTACAATTATAAAACTTTCTTTAGCTATATTAATAAAGGAATATTATCCAACATTTCTCTGAACTTATTAAAAATGGCACCACCTATTTGGACCCAATAGACATTGACAATGTACTAGTAAACAAATTCCATGCTAATTGTAACTCGCGGGATTTATGTTTAAAGTCTGATGTTCTTCATCTCACATTGCTGCAGTCCTTACACTTGGGTAGTCCGCTGTCCTCGGTCGGCCCGAATATCAAAGTATAAGGCTGACGTCGGTCAAGGCGCATTTGACTGACATCAGAACGTCAGGGTACAAATGCGCATGACCGACGTCATATCCTCAGTCTTTTTTGCCGCATGGTCCGATGCAGAAGCAGTATTGCAAGTGCCGGTTGGCGTTCTGAGATTTTTCGATTTCGAAGTTTCAGACCGAGTTCAAAGTTGGCTAAGTACCCCGTTGGGGAATATTTTAGTTTTTTCTTGCCTCAGTGATTTACCGGATGTCAGAAAAAGTCAATAATTGCATTTCTTGTGGGAAACAGATACCGCATAGAGATTATCATACTTTGTGTATTCCTTGCTTAGGGCCTGAGCACGACGTTGTTGGCTGTCGCTCTTGTGCTAGATTCAATAAACGCACTATAAAGAGAAGGTTGGATTGTGCCAGGTTAGTCTTTGGGAAGCGGTGCAATTATAAAATGCCGTCGGATGCTCCGACGCCCGCTTCTTCGAAGAAGCGCAAGGACAAAGCAGTTAAGCCTAGGCTAGAAGAACCGTCTGTACCGGACGCTGGTTCTTTAGAGGTGTCGGTGGAGCCGGTGGCTCCACCGGAGGTTTCTTTGTGTTCCCAGGGTGAGACTTTATTATTGCAAGATGTGGCCTCTCAGGAGGCAGGTCAGGCTGAGGGGGCTTCTCAGGTTACTATACTCCCCTCCCTTCCTAGGGTGGCTAGGCCCTCTCCTTCTGTTTCAAAGGCTTCTCCCAGGGGCAGGCCAGGTTCAGTTTCAATTGGTGTCACCCCTAGTTCTTCTGGAACTGTGCCCAAGAAGCATATGCTTAAAATGGCAGAAGATTTGATTACTTTGATTAGGGGTTCTATGCCCCCTCCTGATAAGAGACCTAGGGTGGAGCCTGAGCTTGGGAGTTTTGAGCAGGCTTCAGATGTTTCAGAGTCTTCGGCTGAAGACTTGCAGGAGTACTCTCCTTATTCTGATTCTGATGTGGATGATTCTACTCCTTCTGCTTCTCCTCCTGAGGATTTTTCTTTTTCAGAAACTCTTCATTCCATGAGGGAGCATTTTAAGTGGGAAGGTCAGGACTTCTCTGATTCCAGGAAACGGCTTAGGGAATTTTTGTTTTTACCCCAGCATAGGCCTTTGGCTATACCTCCTGTTTTGGATGTAGTGGAAGATGTTTTTACAGAGGCTTCTCTTAATCCTGATTCTTTGCCTCCTGCTCCTGTTAAACCGGATAGGTATTACAGGGTGCCTGAAGCTCATAAGTTTCTTTTTAACAGTCCTAGGGCAGACCCAGAAACTGTTAGCCAGGGACCTAAAGGTGTTAAGGCTTCTGTTGTAAAGAATCCGGTTCCTGCAGACAAAGAAGCCAGGGCCTTGGATAGATGGGGAAAGAAAGTTTATACTTCCACTCTTGCTATGAGGGCTTTGAATTGCCAGTTTCACATGTTGAAATACCAGAACTATCTCCTTTCACAATTGAAGGCTAAGGTTGATGCTCTGGCAGAAGGTATTGATTGTAAAGAGTTGCAAGATTTAGTACATGTTTCTGAACAGGTGGGTAAGCATTCTTTGCAATGTGGTTTTGATGCTGTACAGGCCTCGTCTAGGGTGGCTGCCACTGGGTCAGTTCTTCGCAGGCACGCCTGGCTGAGGGATCAGAATTTGTCTGACCATGTTAAAACAAGGATTTTAGATGCTCCTTTGCAATCTGACGTGTTGTTTGGTTCTCCTGTTGAGGCAGTTTTAAAGAAAATGGAAGACAAGGCTAAAAGGAATACAGATCTATCCTTATTTGGACGACTGCCTGATTCTGGCTCAAGGAAGGGAAGAGCTTCTTCATCATTTGGAATATGTGATAGCAGTGCTAAGATGCCTGGGGTATTCTGTGAACGAAATAAAGTCCAGTCTAGTACCCTCTCAGGACATGTGCTTTCTGGGTGTGAGACTGAATACAGCATCCCAGATGGCCTTTTTAACCCCGGACAAACAAAAGAGTCTATCCCTTTACTTCCATCAGCTATCTCATCAGTCCGGGCTGACTGCAAGGACAGTCCTTCAAGCCTTAGGGTTCATGGCATCTTGTATTCTGGTGCTTCCCAATGCCAAACTGCATATGAGGAAGCTACAATGGTATCTCAAAATGTATGGACACAGCACTGCCAGGATCTGGACACTGTCATTCAAATAATACCTTGCATTCAAAAGGAATTTTGTGGTGGGCTCAGGAATGTCACCTAAACAAGGGACTCTCTGTGACCCGGCCAGAGGCGAGTCAGATTTTAACGACAGATGCCTCAGACAAAGCTTGGGGAGCTCATCTAAATGGAAAGTGGATACAAGACAAGTGGCCTGCCAGACTACAACATCTACATATCAACATGAAGGAGATGTTAGCAGTCCAGTTTGCATTAATAGCTTTCAAGGAATTACTTCTTCCAGGGCAGGTGTTGATTCTAACAGACAACACAACTGTCATGTGGTACATCAACAAGCAAGGGGAACGATTCTTATCCTCTATGCAGGCAAGCAATGATTTTGTGGGAGACTGCTCTCAGTTTACAGCTCAATCTTCAGGCAAGGTTTCTGCCAGGAGCACAGAACTCCTTAGCAGATGTGTTGAGCAGACGAATTATGGATCCCCACGAGTGGAAATTGGATCCTCATGTATTTCAGAAATTGACAGTGTCATGGGGAACTCCAGACATAGATCTGTTCGCTTCTCCACTAAACCATCAGCTGCCAAAGTTTTGCACACAAAGGTTTCATCCCACAGCTTGGAGAGTGGATGCTCTTTCTTTCAATTGGAGCAATCTTCATGTGTATGCCTTTCCACCTCTGCCTCTCCTCCCAAAGGTACTTCTAAAGGTCAGACAGGACAAGCCAAGGATGATTTTAATAGCTCCGGATTGGCCTCGACAGCACTGGTACCCATTACTGAGAAGTCTGGTACGGAAGCCTCCATGGCCTTTGCCTTCGATTCCACACCTGTTGTCACAGGAGGACAGCCATTTGCTCAATGTCAAGCTTCAATCTCTGCACCTAACAGCCTGGCATATTCTGTTTTGAACCATAGTGGGCCTCCACTTCCTCAGCAAGTTTTGAATGTTATTTTGGAAGCTAGAAGGCCTAGTACAAGGAAAGTGTACGCAGACAAATGGAAGAGATTTTTATTTTGGAGTGCAGCAAAAGATTTTGATGTTTCTGAGCCTAATTTGTGTGTGGCTCTTCAATATCTTACTGAGTTACTAGACAAAGGTTTGTCTTTCTCTTCTATTAAAGTTCATGCTGCAGCAATTTCGCTCACTATGATTGCGACCCACCATTGTTTTCTCATCCTTTGTTCATGCAATTTCTTAGTGGGCAAAGAATATAAGACCCCCACGAAGAGCTCCTACTCCTGCTTGGGATCTCAATTTTGTGTTGGAGAAACTCACTCTACAACCTTTTGAGCCTGCAGCTACTTCTGAGTTGAAATATTTGTCATGGAAGACTGCTTTTTGTTGGCCATTACCTCTGCAAGAAGGGTTTCTGAATTGCAGGCCCTTATGGCGGTTGAGCCTTTCTTGATTTTCCATAAGGATAGGGTATCATTACGTACTAATCCTTCCTTTATGCCTAAGGTGGTTTCTAGTGTGGCTTTAAACCAAACTATTCATTTGCCTACTTTTTATGCAAATCCCCAAAATAAAAGGGAAAAGATTTTGCACACTTTAGATGTACACAGGCAGTTGCGTTATTATTTGGACAGAACTAAAGGGTTCAGGCAGTCTCAGCAGTTGTTTGTTTCTTTTGCTTTGAGTTCTCAGGGCAAGCCTGTGTCAAAACAAACTATTTCTAAGTGGATTGGGTTTTGCATTGCTTTCTGTTATTCCCATCATGGCAAGGAGATTCCAGCTGGGATTAGGCCTCATTCCACTAGGGCTACTGCCACTTCAACAGCTTTTTGAGGGGAGTGGCAACCAAGGATATTTTGGAGGCAGCTACTTGGAGTTCAGTGCATACTTTCTCTAGGCATTATCACCTGCCACTTTACTCTAAATCCAGGGCTGGTTTTGCCACTGCTGTTTTGCAGGGCATTTTGGCAGCTCCTGCTTCCTTGTAGTTAGCCATCCTCCCGTACCTCTGCTTTGGGATTCTACCCAAGTGTAAGGACTGCAGCAATGTGAGATGAAGAACATAGTACAGTTTTGTACCTACCATAAATGTAGATGTTCAAGATCCACATTGCTGCAGTCCAATTACCCTCCCTCCTTCCCTCTGTAGTTAGAGGTGGTTGTGTGGGTTGGGTTGTACATATTGTGTATATTGTATATATTGTACATATAATTAGTGCAAGGGTGGTTGGTTGGTTGTTTGCTGTCTTTTGGTTTTGACCTTTATTTTTAGGGTCTTCTGACATCTGGGGCAAGAAAAGACTGAGGATATGACGTCGGTCATGCGCATTTGTACCCTGACGTTCTGATGTCAGTCAAATGCGCCTTGACCGACGTCAGCCTTATACTTTGATATTCGGGCCGACCGAGGACAGCGGACTACCCAAGTGTAAGGACTGCAGCAATGTGGATCTTCGAACATCTGCATTTATGGTAGGTACAAAACTGTACTTTTCCCTGAATCCCATAAATGGTTTCACAAAGAAACATGTACTGAAGGTGCTTTTTAATACCAAAACCACTACTTCCTTGGAGCCGACAACATGCCAGGATATTTAATATAAACCAGTATACATGCCCTGACAGAGATACTTCTTAAAACTATTTAACCTAAGTTTAGCTACATAATTTATCCCTGAAGTTTGACTCACTGTAGTGGTCCTGCCACCAGCCCTAGTGATTATAGACTAATCTGATCGACCAGACTCCTCTGCAAAGCTGTGAAATGTATTAAAAATTACCTTAAAAACTACGATATCAAAAATCTCACCAGACTTGGCCTGCAGCAGTTTGGCTTTGTCAAAGGACTACCCTGTCTAAAGAATTTGATTAACTACTTTGAGAGGATTACACAGGCTGACAGTGGTCATGCTGTTTCCTATGTGTATCTTGACCTGGCCAAAGCATTTGCCACAATTATCCCAATGCTGGCATTTGTAAGTGAGATTAACAAGATCCCACTGTGATAAGATGGATAGCAAACTTGCTAAGACTGAACCCATGCAGTGCATGCAGCAGTTACCTCATCAGAAAGTATGAAGGTGAGCAGTGGTGTCCCCCAGAGCTTGGTATTAGGACCTCTTCTTTTCATCCTTTACTTTTCTCATCTCCAGACCAAAAAGTAAAACCTTTTTATGATAGCTAAGTTTACAAACAACTGAAAACTGAGTTACTGTAAAGTTCCTCTCTGATACCAACAGTTCAGCAAGAACTTATACTTGTTACTGAAAATGTGCTCATATTAATTGCAAAAAAAGTGTAATATTGCCACATTTGGTTGACAACCCCTCCCTTCAGGATATAGCATAGATGGTACTCTATATCAAAATGAAAATGCTTCGAGACCTTGAAACATGAATTGATATCCCTCTCTCATCATGTGACAACAGCAATCGGAAAGCCTTTTTACTTGGCACAGCTAATTGGTAAGGGAATATCCTCCAAATCTAAACATGCCATTGTTGCTTTTATACTTTGCATTGATTAGGTCAGTTTATGGAGTATGATGCCCCTTTCTGGATGAACCACACAAGACCAAAAAGGCTTAAGGACATCCAGTCACTCTGGAGTTAAGCAGCCTCAATCATTTTTTACACTAAAGAAAAAATCTGCATTGTTGCATTGTAGACTGCTCCTCCTTGCTTGTCAAAGAGAATTGGATGTGTTCTTTTCACCTAGAAGACACATATATTTGTAAAGATTGTCAAAGAAATCCTAAGGTTTTATATTTGGAGATGGTCATTGTTATTTCTAAGTTCTTTCTTTCTGACTATCCCCTTCACACAGAATATTCATGAAATGTTTTGCTATGGCTGCAGTGAACCAGTGGCTTCAAGGAGTCATGCTCTTTCTGTATCTTAATAACCTGTTCCTGGCTACTCCAACCTTGAAGATAATATCAGCCAAGGGTTGTGTTCTGCCAAATCTTATTTCTTCTGAATCGCAGTAAAACTCTGTGCAGTCCACAAAGTTAGTAACATTCAGAAATTCTTCAGTGTAAGGCCCATCTTCCCCATGACAAGATTCCACCCATTCTTTGAACAGTTTCTGAGGCTTAGTATTTCGGTACATTGTCAGCAGCCACATGCCTGAACATGTTGGTGCTAGTCATGGCTGTGATTTTTCTAAAATCATTTGTGAGGTACCACATGCGAATCCTGTAGTGGACTATTCAGACTCAATGGTGCCAGTGCTTGGAACTAATATCAGATCAAATCAGAATTCCCAAGGTTTTTCAGAAACATCTAGAAGGGTTGCTTCTTGACTCCACCCTCCATCTGGGAAATCCTTTCCAAATTTACAACCCTTACTTGACTATATCCATGGAAGTCTCGGCCCTAGAATGTGGGGACACATTGTCAAAAGCAGATAGTCCAAGGTACATGTACAGACTAGCCAGTAGCCTCAACCCAGTGATCATCAACTTTCTGAATGTGAGGACAATTTTGCTCACCCTCTAGGGTTTCAAGATTCATTCTGTTTTGAGGCATGATTGTCATACACTGACCACAGGATGGTGATGTGGTAGGTAAAGAAGCAAGGGAGAGGTCTGTTGTTATCCCTTGTGTTGTGTTAAGCAACAATATACCATGTCTTCTGACCACTTTCTAGTGCTGCTCACATTCTTGAGGAAATCCGCTCCTTGGCCAACAGGCTCAGCAGATGCCTATTGTTGCTGGATGATGACACTTTTTTCCCCCCATCAGTGGGTGAATCACCACTATGACCTGTTTAGTTCCCCAGTCAGTGCCAAAGGCAGTGACCTTTTCCTTATCCTCCTCCTTGGGTTCTTGGGCAAGTCCCAGGAGCTCTGCAATCCAGGAGTGGCCTCCAACTCTGTTGCATGCCTTTCCACCCTTTCTTCTCATTTACAAAGACCATACAAAACACCAAAGTAATTTTCCGAGCTCTTGTTCTGGCCTCACCTTCTGGAAAAGCATATCAGGTCAATGCCGTCCAAATCCTTATTATCCCACACAACCAGTAAGCCTCATCCTTTAGGCAGTCAGTTTAACTGCTTGGTATCTCTAGATCTTAGAATGGAGAAAAGTGTTTCACCTAACCATCTTGTCCAGGTGGCTATCTAAATGTATCAATTGTTATGAGAAATGCTGCAAAAACCTAGATCAGCACAGTGCTTGTCTTACAATACTTTCTCAAGGCATTAGAAGTTGGATATGGCCTATCATTCCAGGACTTACTTCAGACCACAGTTATTTGGGGTATCTTTCATGATACAAGCTGAGATGGTTTGTCAAAGTATAAAAAAAAGTATGAATCAGGCCATGCCATATTTGAAAGTGATGTGCTTAACACAATACATCCTTTTGGTTGTGGTTCATCCTGCTCACCTTCCCCTGAGCTGCCAGGATAGGAACTAGCTTGTGTTTGCTATATGCATGTTTAGTTTATGGTCACAGTCGGTCTACTCCAGATCTGGAAAATGAATACTGAGTGCAAGGGGAAGAGTTGATGCCTAGGAAAGTTTAGATTTGTGCTAGTGCTTCATTCCCAGTGGTGAGGAGGATGAACAATGACCATGCAGATCTGTAGTTATAGTTAAAACTTTCAGTTACATTCTGCATCATGTAAAACTGTAGAATGTTAATGACATCCTCCAGTAGTGATGGACATGCTAAGAATAAACTGCACATTTAGGTTAGATGTGCTTTCTTTCAAATGTTCATGCATAACACTGTTAAAACTTACTAACTGCTTAAGGTAGTTGGAAAGCTGCAATAATGTGCCTTTATATTATGAATAGGTGGTATGTTGTATAGACTAGGCTGTTATAGTAATGTTATGTGCATTACAAAACTAACTTTGCTACAATATAGTTTTAAGTAGCTGCTTTGTCTGATCTTGGCTGTGATTGACATCAAGAGAATAGGATGAAATTAGTTGTTGGCATAAAAGCAGCAGAGACCATTTGACTACCACATCTGCTGTGCTGATATGGCTATAATTTAAACAAAGTACTGTCTGTTTGTTTTACCTCTTGAAGCATGCAAGGGTGTGAAATGTCCAGTGCCCTTTTGAAGGGAGTGGGGGAATCTGGGATGAAAAGTCCTGATTTGCAAAAACATTCCAAATGTTTGTAGAAGCGTTTACTACTAGTGTTGATATGATGCTGTTATTTTCTTTGTTTATCTTGTTCATTTTTTTCCCATGCAGATTTGCATTCACAATCATTATACACTGCTTGAACAGTTGGCTCTAACATTACCTTTCTTCTTCTTTCGGCTTTTCCCAGTTAGGGGTCACCACAGCGGATCATCCGTCTGCTCATGACTGGCAGTGGAGTTTTACGGTGTCGAGTTGCCAGCCCGGCTCCCAACCTTCCACAGAAGGGGCACACACACGCACACCTAGGGCCAATTTAGAGTGTCCAATCCACCTACTGCATATCTTTGGGATGTGGGAGGAAACCGGAGCACCCGGAGGAAACCCACGCGACCACAGGGAGGACATGCAGACTCCACACAAAAGGCACCCCAGCCGAGAATCGAACTGGAGAGCCTCTTGCTGTGAGGCAGCAACGCTAGCTGCTGCACCACCGTGGCCACCCTGGGACTAACATTACCTAATCATTAATTATATTTTGTGCATGTGGAATGTCCAAAGGGGAAACTTAAGTAGGAGGTATGAGCATTTTAAATCTGAATCCAGTAATTTTGGAAGTATTCATAACTGTTGAGAGACTGGGTACATGCAAAGAACTATTCATATATTTTGCTATTGCTGTTTCTGATGTGATTCTTTGGTGTCTGAACAGTTCTGTCTGCTTGTCAATTAGATTGCATTTAGTGTGGACTGGATCTTGTATGGCTGAATTCCCCCTTGTACACAAACCCTCTAAAATATTGATGTTTGTATTGTGAGTCAGTTCAGATATAACATTTAAATATAGTCTGTCTTGAGAACATTGACTTCCAATGGACTAATCACACTTGGGATGTGTTATGTTGCGTTTGTCAGATTATTTCAGGGGACTTGGCACACTAATCCACATACACAGACACAGGCTATTTTGCTTCTTTGAACTGATATTTGTGTCCATTCTCTTCCGGGAATGTTTTGGTACTGAGTATGCCTTCATCTCTTGTTTTGTATTGTTATGGTATTCATTACAGAAAGTACAACGCTGTACTATTTGTTTGTTGAATGTGGCATTCCACTATATCTTTTGCTCTTTTTGCTCTTTGTTCCACTCAGATACAATGTATGCACTGGCCTACTCATTTTATTGGGAGCTATTATTTTTGAGCTTTAAACATTAAACCCTGGGCATAACACTGAATTTCTTTCCTTAATCATGATTCTTGTTCAGGCTAACATTTTATTGGATCAGAAGTAAAAAACATTGTAAAGGGCATCACAAAACATCTAAAACCCTATGGCTTCTGAGAGCTTAGCAACTCCCAGACCCCTGGCTTAATTTGTTTTCCTACTGATGTACTGCAGTGCTGTTTTAACCGTATTCACTAAAGTGTCATAAGCTTTCTTATACCCTGCATCCCACTTTGGACAGCTGAAAAAGTGGCAGCTTTAATTAGATGGTGACCTGCCAATATTTCTGATTGCCTGTTTTGTTCAATATATTGCTATAAAGGCTGTCCTTGCCATCAGAAAGAACTCATTAGATGTTCAGGGCCATCCAGATGTACTTTCGCCATTCTTGAATTACCAGGGAAGTCAATACTTTGGCCATGCCTCTCTAGTAAGAGGCTATTTAGGGTGCAGTACAAGTATCATTTCACCTTGATTCATTTATAAAAGTGCATTGCCTGATACTGAAGACCTAAAAAAAATACAGCAGAAAGGTCCCCATTTGCAAAATCTCTTAGCTGTATTCAAGTTTGACGGAAACTTGATTCTATAAATGAATCTGGGCTTCTACAAAAGGAACCAGAATTTCAGGCCATGCTGGGTTTTGTTGTTTGAGATGGTGTTTCTATGACTAGAGTATTGTGAAATGCAGTGGTGCAAGTTAAATTCTTTTCCATTAAGAGATCCTGGGAGTAGCAATTCCACGGAATCCAATTTACCCTTATATGCTTCTGTTTTTTCATATGTTCTTACCAATATTAGTGTCCGCTGATATTGATGGCGATGTCATATAACTAACAAGTTTTTCTTTTGCTTATTTCAGTGTAATTAAATTTTGGGATTTGAGGAAGACGTATGCTGCATGTAAACAAGATCCTGTGCCTTCCAAATGTTACCAGTATCCTGGAACCAGCAGCAGAAAGCTTGGTAAATCTTTTATTCCTTCCTCTTGCAGTCTGAAACATCCTTATCTTACTGTAACTTACCAAAATTGTATCTGTAAAATGGCAGAAGCATCATTTGTGTACAAATAACACATGATAGGAGCAATGTTGGGGGTCAGTGTAGAGTACTGAGACTGCCTCTGCCTTAAGTTGGGAAAAAAAAGAATACAGGATTAAGTCTATGGCCAGCATCTTTATACTGGTTTTATAAGACAATGTTGCTGGCTCTGTTTTTGCTCTAACTCCTTGCTTCTTAAAGAGTATATCGTTATCAGGAAAGTACAGTTTTGTATACATTTTGTAAGAAATATCTCTTAGTCATGACACACGATTTTTTAAATATTATGAAGAATTTTTAAATATTTTTTCATATTTATATTAGTAATGCAAAAATGGTACATGTTAACTGCAATGTTGGGGTAGCATATGCAAGCAGTGGGTGTTGGTTAAAAAAATGACATTAAAAATACTGATGGTATTAAACATGGAGGGTACTGTGAAGACATTTTGAGAGATAAATGTTTGATAAAGTGGTTATGGATATTGGCAATACTTTCATATCTGCATTAATATCATAAAAACTGTGTGACCAGTGGGTGAACAAATGGTTTTGTTTTACACAGCACGTAAAGCCATACAGTTTTTCCACTGATACTTGCCATATAATCAACATATACATTTTTTTAGATTAATATTGTTTTGAAAGAGTGAAATGAATGTATGCATAGTTTGCATACGTTATGCATCCTCACAAACCAGCAGCATGGAAAGCTCTGAAACAGATGGACAGTTCCTCCATTGATACCTTAAGAATATCTTGCACACATGCATAGATACAACCCTTTGTTTGACCATAACAATAATATTGTTTGTCAAATAAAATATTTTTTTCTTTTCATTAATCTGCGATATGAACTCAGCATCACCAGTAGACCTTTGGTACTAACACCAGTATGTAGCCCATTGTCTAATGAAGTTTACTATGCTATATTTTTTGTAACTCACATTATTTAGGAGGTATTGCAAGTCATATGAGATGTTTTCAGGGGAGGATTTTGGAGAAAAGATCTTAGAATGCAAGAGCTTTCCTGGCTTAATCAGGAAACAAGAAGATTAATTTGCTCTGGACTGAATGAGTTAAGCAACTCCCTGAGGATACTGAAAGGGTCAGCCCTTGAGCTAGAATATGGGGGAGAAACACTTATTAAGCAGAGTGTCAAATACCTTAATACCTACTTTCAAAGTGGTTGTAGAGGGGGTGATACTTGGATATGCACATTTTAAATACATTGTCTGTGTGTTTCTTATGAATTGCAGTCAATAAAATTGATCAAGTTTTCAGGAAATGCTGTAAGTGGAAAAGTAAGGCTGTTTTTAGTCACTGATCAAGATACTTCCTTCAACTGGTCCCTAGTAGAGGGCCAGGTCCCTAGTAGAGAGCCAGGTAAAATGTTACTGAGTGCCACTTTTTGGCACTGGTGCTAGATGTTACCTACTCTTGAACTAGTAGATTTATGAAGCTGCTTGGCTTCTCCCTGAATAATGTCACACAGAGAGAGCTGGAACTAAATTTGCAGCAAATATACTTGTGATGAGAGAAGCTTTATTTCAGTCTACCCCTGTATCGTACAAACTGCAAACCCTGAAAACCACTCCAACCAGAAACGGTCTCTAGGAAAAAACTCTTCTCTTCCATTCAGTCTCCACAGTCTGCATTTCACAGAGACATTTACTTCAAGAAAGAGAGATCTATATGAAAGGGCCAGGTACATAAAAACTAGCCATTTGAAAATAACGTTTCCCAAAAGGAATAAAAAAGTCTTTCATTCATAATCTAAGTGCTGTCCTTCCAGTTTTGTACTTTCAGTGTAAGGGTTTAGCTCACTTCTTGGTCAAGTAGTTTGCCGGCTGATCCTCTGCTCCTTGTTCACAGAATGTATCTGCCTTCTCAGACTAAACTTGCAGTTGTGTACTGCTCATCACTAGGCGCTTTGCCTTCTCTGAAATTAGTCTGGTGGACCATATGCTAACCAATAGTTTTCAATGACCTGCGTGATCATCAGTTTAAACAAATATGTCACTCAAAAAGAACTCTGGAAACAGTTGCAAGAAACACTGCATCATCAGAAGTAGTTTGTGTTTTTCCCCCCTAATAGCATGGTATACACAGCTCTAGTGACTTGTTATTCACTGCCAGCAGATAGATGAGAATTTTCCTTTTTACTGAAAAAAAACTGTTTATTACAGTTTTAGCAAAAACGGAGAATGGTGTACAAAAAAGGGCAGTGCCATGTGTAGGGGATCCCCAGTAAGGATCAGATAAATATATTCATGCCTTGCAAACCTTGGTGTTCTAAACTATTTGTTATATTAGAGTAAAATATGCAAATTATTTGTAGTTCTGTATGTGTTTATTTATTCTAGATATGGTGTATCTATTGTACAGCAGTTCAAATTCAAGTATATTAAATGTACTGAAACCCAAACACCTAAGGAAAAAAAAGACATTGCTGTATAAAATGATAGTTAATGCAGTAAAGTTTGAAGTATTTATAATAGATCACAGGTCTGCCTAAAGGGACCTCTTAAAACCAGCTAGATTGAGGAGAATCTGTCATCATCTGTAAGGAGACTGTTCTAGTGGTGGGGAACATGATAGCAAAAGGAATGGACACACAATAATTCTAAATGTCCAATTAGTACCTTCAACAGCACTGGGATGAGGAATACAAATAATGAATGTGTGTGTTTGGGACAGAGGTGTTTAAGATGAAGGTGACTGATACTGGGCAAAGCTAAATATACTTGCATGAGAGCTTTAAAAAGAAAATAAATGGGGTTAACTAGTGTCTACTCCAAACTACTGAAATAATATGTTGGCATTTTAAGGTACTGTTAAATAAACAGGCTGCAGATATACTGCACCAGCTGTAATCAGTCAAGTTCTGTGTGTGTAAGTGCTAGGTGTAAGGATTTTCTGTAGTACAGATGAAAATATGGCTCCCTATTAAAAGGTCAGCACTCGAAATGATAAGTGCTGACAAGCCAGGGGTGAAAAAAAAAAAAGATTGAAAACATGGGAGAAGAAAGTCTCAAAAATTTCTCTTCTCCTTTAAACTGTTTTTGCATGCACCCCCCCCCCCCC
Organism: Protopterus annectens; assembly: GCF_019279795.1. Lineage (NCBI taxonomy): Eukaryota > Metazoa > Chordata > Ceratodontiformes > Protopteridae > Protopterus > Protopterus annectens. Next base: position 1,667,191,649 of record NC_056737.1, read on the forward strand.
AATCTTGTATATGGCAACTCTGAGATCACAGTACCTCAGAGAAAAGGGAGTATTCTGAGAAATGGCATCCCGGACTTGGTATATGTTAGTCCATTCTTTCGGCCATTCAGTCTGTGTTTTGCGACTCACTGTAGCAGGTCCCAACATTTCAAATGGTTAAATAAAAATAGACAAAGGCATGCATAACTCATAAAGGTGGTGCAAAGGGAGATGCTTTATGTGGGCAATGTAGCTTAAGTGGAAACTAGATGAGCTAGCCATGGAAAACGTCTGGCATTTCAGTGTCAGTTCATACCAGACCTCACCAAGATTTTTTATCTTTCCAGCAGAGTTCAATTTTTCCCTGCCACAAATAATGGTGGTAGTTGGAAACAAATTTTGAAGAATTCCTCAGAATGGCAAGAATGTTAGTGACTTCTGTCTAGGAGGTGTTGAGCTTAAAGTGATTATAATTCAGCCAATGTTGGATACATTCCACATCCTAACACAGTTAATCCATAATAAACATATTGTCCTGAGGAATGCAGAGGTAAAGTTATTTATTTTCTACATAGCAATGATACTGAAACTCTTCCAATGAAGCGTCCCACTAACAGGGGCAGATGTATGAAACATAGCAAACATTCCAAAATCAATCCCTATGGGAAATCTAGGTGCCTCAGTAGGTACAGAAATTATTTATGCAAGAAAAGACCAATTGGGTGCTTTCAGGAAAGTAAGAGACCAACTATTCTAGTACAGTCCCCAAAGCCCCTCTGAAGTTCATAAGCGGACAAGCAAGATTTATGGCCCACAATTTCAAATTCTCAGGAGAGCTCTAGAAGGGCCAAGAAAAAAAAAAAAAGACCTTAATCTCCACTAAGAGGTCACTCATAAGCAGATTAAGGTCTGTCTCATTGCTGTGCCAAACCTGACTGGAATGAATAACTGTGAAAAAAAACAGCCTTTGTGACAATTTTCCATTAAAATGGAAGTTTGACTTAAGGCTGTAGTTGTCAAGATCTTCCACGTGAAGAGATTTCTTCAAAATAGGGATCACTGAGACCTTCTTTATCACTGTTGGAAAGACACCACTATTCAAAGTTAAGATGATTTGATAAATCAAGGTACTTTACACATCAAAACAGGCAAGCATTAGAGTTGCTGGGCATAATGTTAAGCCACTGTTAACAGCTGAATGCATAGCTCTTGGCTTTCTCTGATTTTCAGGGATGTTCCTGATTTTGACTCAAATTTTAGCTCTGTCCTTCTTGATCATTCCTAAAACTGGTGACCTTTGTCGAAAAAAGGTGGTGAATTACATTTAATAAATTGCAATAATTATTGTTATAGACTTCTTTTACTTCAGCAATGTGTATTAACTCACATTCTCCTAGTCTGTCAAATGTCTCAAGTTAATAGAACTAGTATTTTAAGTGTCCTTATTGCTATTCAGATTTGTCCCTGACTAGTTGACAACTATGATGTCATGCTAGAAACCAAGGAGCTGAGATCAAGGTCACATGACAACAGAAGCTCTCACCAAGATAAAGAGCGCGTGTCTGTATAGACTGTGTTTTCCTCTTATGTTATTATGGAAGTCCTAACCATTGTTAGTAATGCCAGCTTAGCTCCAGAGAGTCAAACAGCCATTTCACATTTGATCAAAGTCATTCTGTGTGTGTGAAGGAGAATGTATTATTCGACAGATGGTCAGTTCAGATAGTCTGTCTGTGGACAGGAACACTACTTAAAAGAACTCCATATGATAAGCACCATAGTACTTATTGATCTTAAACTTGCCTGACAGGGCAGCACATCTCCATTTATGGTCCAGCCTCTACCCTTACCTTATCTTTTAATGGAGGCTGGCAGTTTACTTTGGTTTACATGAGATGGACAAGGAAGTACGTAAGATGGAGGCAATGAGATCCATAGAAGACCCGATGGGCCCTGTTATAAGCTGCCAGTAATTGTTCCATTAGCAGGGGACAGAAAGAGGAAATGTGTGGATGGCAAAGGCATATTTCTTAAACTGTAGCCTGAAAGGTATTGCATACCACCAGTTCAAGTTAGAGGGCTGTAGCTGAGTTAAGACAACTAAAACTGAAAATGGTTATGTCACCTCTAGTGGCATAGGTGGATAAAGTCCTGACTATGACCCAAACTACTTGAGTTCAGTTAACTGCTTGAGCATTTGAGAGAGCTGCCAGGAGATGATGGGTGTGTTTCTCCTGGGGTAGTGAGTTGGGCTGAGCAGGCATACACAATCATAATCTCTCAAAAGAGGGGTATTATCACTGTGCACATCCTGCTGGCAGACTTTTGGCTTGCCTATACATTACCTGGTGGTAGCCTTTATGAGTCTACAGGAACATGTATTCACAGGGAGAAGGGGGTCTGAGAGTCTCCACAGTGATATGAGTAGTTGTCACTCTACCCGGGGGGGAGGTATATAGGCCCCCCCAAATGCATTCCTGTGAGGACACAAGCAGTCCTCATAGTTACCTGTGTGACAGCCCTTCCCAGTGGCTCTCCCTGTCATAACTGTCTAGAATAATTACCTGGTATGGAGGAATGAAAAGACCGAGTCCAAATGATGGTCTGCAGTCATGGAAGGTATAAACTGAACAAGGCTGTAATCCTGATTTTGTAATGGGTTTCAATCCCCACATCAGAGGTGGAAACACTGAGGTGGAAAACCATGCCTAGAGTATAACTAAACATACGGGTTGCAGTGAAAATTGTTCAAGCAAAGTCCACATTCGTCATAATACAGTGGACTCATAATACAGACTAATTCCCTAACAAAGGACACAGACTTGTCATCAGCTTAAATGTTGAAGTGGCCCGAAGCTAATCAGATAGGAGACCTCAACACTGAACCAATGAGAAAGTCTGTGAACTCCTGTAAGAACATCCTCGCACTACCTGGTGGACGTTAAAAGAAGGAACCTACAGCTTGCTGCTGTTGTGACATATTGAAGAGATGGTGGCTGTATACTTAATTAGGCACAATGGGGAACAAAAAGAAGGCATATCCTCAGCTTTTGGTCATGTCCAGGCTAGGACACTGTTTCAAAGGGGGACACCCTGGGGGCCCTACAGCTGTAAGGTATAAACTGGAGTTTTTATCCAGACAGGTCTCCAAAAAGTGCTAGCTGTAAATCCATTAGCAGGTTAAAGATAGCATTTTGCTTGTTATGGGTGGATCTGGGATTTTTATAAAGCACTCGCAAAGGGACCAGTAATAACCATATCCCCAATGTCTGACTTGTTGGTCACCCCTGGGTGATACCTAATCATTAAATCACCTATTGTGGAGAAGTCTTGTGGTGCTTGACAGGATAGCATGTCTCCCATGTTTGCTCCATGTTCTAAGGTGAAACAGTTTTATATTCAGTGGTTTTATGAAAGAGATTCAACTCAAGCCATGGCAATTTAGTTAGCAAAGGTATAGAATTGTGGTGATGGCTGGAAAAATGAAAATATTAGCTTAATTAATAAGTACTGAATAACTTTGTGCAGATGGTAGTTTAGAAGACAGCAGGTGATTGAAGCAGTATTCCATTGATGGGTGAAACTTTTGTTTGTATTTCAAGGAGATAATGAAATGTTTGAAAGAAGTGAAGTTTGGATTGTGGCATATATTTGGTTTGCTTAACAGATGTATCAAGAGACTTGAGCTACTTGAAGCTGACATCAGTGACTATGATTCGCAGCTTGCTATGACTCCTGTCAAGCAGCAGGTAGTTGACATGTGAAGTAAGATTCATGAGTCTAAAAATTTCACAGTGCATACCAGAAAGGTGTTTGAATCATGCATATGGCCTCCTCAATACTCTGCTATCTTAGTGATCGTTAAACATGTTAATGCAAGTTAGAGTAAAATGGAATATAGTGAGAAGAACTGCCACTTCTGTTTTTCATATAAGCATCCAATAAGTTTATTTTCATATAAGCATCCAATAAGTTTATTTTCTCACAATGTTGGCATGCTGCAAATTTTTAGTTGTCAATTGACATTGGTGTGGTATAGAAATTGAAGGATTCCCCTCTACCACCACCAGGATCTTTATATACTTATACACATTCCATGCTCCAATTAAATTTGGCCTCCACCAATGATGACTGCAACATTAAATGACCATTTATGCAGATAAGGAAGGAACATTTGCCATACCAACAGAACTGATCATGACAAGTACTAGAGTTTAGAAGAGCACATTTTTTTTTCCTGAAGTAAGATCCCAGGTACAAATCCCAACCTCTGTAGCAGTCCAGGTTTATATTATGCCTTTTGTTCTCTCTGACTTGCTTTGTATTTCCTGAAACAATATTTTACATGTTGTTAATGATAGCAGTGGCTTTCATCAGTCTGTTGTGCTTACATTTTGATTGCAGGTTACTCTAGCCTCACACTGGATTCCAGTGGCACCAACCTGTTCGCTAATTGCACAGATGACAATATTTATATGTTTAATGTTGCTGGATTGAAAACAACACCAGGTAGGTGAAGCGCCTTGTTTTATTTCCAAAATGTCACCAGGTATTTTCTGATACTGTACTAGTTGGTCTTGGATCTTATTATTTGGTATGTATAATCCAGGGTGTAGCCAGGCATACTCTTTGTACTCTGAGTAAATTTTTTTCTGGATATCCTGCCAACATGGCTTTGTTTCAGGTCATATTGTGCCTACAACTGTCTAACTGAATGCCTTTAATAACAGATGCAATACTGATAGTCTAAAAACAGTATTTTTAATGGTTTTAACTGGGGGAACAGCGGAACAGCTGTAAATTTTACTTACGTTTATTAAGTGCTTGGGGAGGCAGCATTTTGAGAGGTGTCCATGTTTAAGGGTTAGGTGTCCAAAGAGGGTGGGGGGGTAGCACTAAGAGCTTGTGAGTACAAAATGGAATTTGCTTGCTACACCCCTGTGTCTAATATGTATAAAATGCCAAATTCTCAAACTATTGACTGTTGTGGTTGCAGAAATGTTAGTCCATGTAGTCTTCTGCTATCTAAAGCCTTTGAAATAGAATTCTGCTTTGGTTTACAAAAATGGTGGAATGGGCCTTAAGTAGGTGTGATAAGGTGAGAAGGGAGAGATATTTGTGTCTGTGTGTGACTTCCTTCATCCTTAAAGACCTAAAGATTTCTATAGATGTGTCCTATGATGGCTACAGACAAAAATACTTAATTTGCAGCCTTTTTTTCTAGTGATTGGCTGATTAGGTGATGTTTTTCTGCTATTTGCAAATAACAAAGAACATTCTGTGGATATCTGCATGACTCCACCACAGGGATGAGTATACATATTGAACTACAGTGGTTAGTTGTACTTTAGTTCATATGTAAATGCTTGCCCAGATAACCTACACGCGCGCACACAAAATGTATCCGCTATCCAACTTCTGGTTGTATGGCATTTACAGCATGCCAAGTTGACTTCAGGTGTCCGCATGGCGGATGCTGGCAGCAGTGTAACTACCATGGCGGATGCTGGCAGCAGTGTAACTACCATGACTGCCTTATGGGCAACCACTAAGGATGTTATATGCAAGAGCAGATGCTGTGTTTAATATGTCATAGTGAATTACACATTTTAGAATGATGTTGAATATTTTTATAAACTGTAAGTTTTATGTTTGCATAAAATGGTGGTGACAGAACTTAATTGCAAAAGTCTGAGCAGGTGTAGCTTTTTTTTTTTTTTTTTTTTTTTTTTTTAAGCAGAATCCTGGGAAAACTAGCTCCATAATTACATAAGTGAAAAAACACAATCCAAACCAGTGCACATATAATCAAAACTATGTACAGTGACAGTCATTATTGTAAACTGATTCTTTATAACATTCATATATGGGACATTCTTAAGACAATGTTAAAGAAATGTGTATTTCTTAACCCTTTCATTTTGCCTTTTTCTAATCCATTTTCTTTGTGCTGCCGTTCAGTTCACTATGTCTTTATCTTGGTAAACCACGCCTTCTTTATATATTTTCTAACTCCCTTCTAACATTGCCAGTACTAAGCTTAACCCAATGTGCATGTAAGTTTTGCATGTACAGTTATGATCAGACAAATCGTATACAAGGACATTTTTTTCCTGATGATTTCTTTAACTAATAACTAAGCTTTAGATCTCACCTAAATTGCATCTTTCTTCCTGTCACTCCATGATAGACATGCCAGTTGTCTTTTTTTCTGTGCATAGGTTCATACTAGGCTATCTGCCCTAGTGCATTTATAAGCCTAGCCAGAGTGTGTTTGGCTTTTGCCACCCATTTTAAATTAATTTTGCTATGCCCTTTTTCGAGGTTAGTATACTGTGCCTCTGTCTAACAGTGACACAGAAGTGATACCCGGGGTAAACCTACGATCTCCCATCCACTCATCAAGATTCCTCTTGAAGAGAGTCAATGAGGGATTCTGCCTAACCTGGACTGGGATTTTATTCCAGAGTGAAGGAAGCCTCTGGGTTATGAATCTGTCCCTCCAGCATGTCCTATTTATTTCAGTGTTGAGGTTCAAGTCTCTTGTGTGCGTAGCTCGATGGGATTTGGATTTTCTGAGGTGCAGCATGTCCATTAATTCCGGGTTGGACATGGCTTTATACGTCAGGCACAGATCGCCTCTGAGCAGGCAGTATGCCACTGAGTAGAGCTGGAGTTTCTTTAACCGGGCAGCATATGGCATCTGTTTGAGCCCTTTGATCCTCTTGGTGAGGTACTTTTGGGGTCTTTCCAGTTGCTGCAGGTGTCTGGTAAGGTACATCCCAAAAGGGGCATTGTACTCAATTATGGGCCTGATGAGGGATGAGTAAAGAGGCACGATGACCTCCCCTGATCTAGATGTGAATCCCTTCATGATTAGGTGGGCTATATAAAATGTTTTTCTAACCACTTTGGCCACGTGGTTGTCAAATGAGAGATTGCTATCAACTTGGGTCCCCAGGTCCCTTATTACTTCTTCTGTACTTAATGGATTACCACCTATGTGGTAATTTGTGGGCACTTTGTTTTTGCCAAAGGGGATGACTATACACTTTTTGTCATTTAGCTTGAGGCCATGGCTCTGGCACCAGTTGTCTGTTTCTATGAGGCCCTTTTGGAGGATGCTTGTGTCGGCTGAAGAGTCGATTATGGCGCCCAGTTTGCAGTCATCTGTGAACTTGGTCAGCCACAGTCCTTCCGTGTTGGCCTGTACCTTCGAGAAATATATACCGAACACTTGAATTACACACTTATTATTGTGCTGGTTCTGAAAGTTATTTCACATGTCTGGAAACCTCTAGATTCATACTTTCCTCCTTTCTGAACCAGTACTGCTTGCTTTTATTTTCAACCATGCTGTTTTTTTGCCATTCCTAAAACTTTCTTAGTTTGCTTATAACGATGCATTGCTGTTCTTTTTTCATTTTTCTCTGATTTTTGTTCCTTATACTCCACAGAATTTAGTACAGGTGCAGTTCTCATTTTGTCTTTTGGTCAGTTCTTTAGCTTAATTTGTTTTTAATTTATTATGCTTTATAACACTATGCAGTGACTGTACTGTGAGTACATTAAAAATACATACCAACATTGCGAGATATGTTCAGATACGGCCTTGGGATGCATGTGATGCCTTTTTGCATCAAGGCATAGTTAGTTGAATGAGGTATGGTTAAACGAGTCATTAATACCTTTGGGGTTGGGCCTTCTTCCTGGGGAAATACAGCTAGCACAGGAAGCCTAGGAAGTAGGCTGTCCATTGTCTAAACTTTTATAATTAGCTCTGGGTCATAGACAAAGGCATAAAGTGCATTAATTTTTTTCAAGTTGGTAATATGAAACAATGAACTTGCTGGTAATTTAGTTTTCTGACCTGAAAATTTAATTCTTACCAAATTTATCTTCAAAGAATCTGTTGCATTATTGTTTTGATATGATGCAGGGTCATTGTGCCTTTTCTAATCATTAATACTGAAACGATTGTGTGGCGGTGAATGCAAGTATGTTTAGGAGAGTAAGAAACTTCAAATGGTTCTGTTGCACTCAGGCCCACATAACTCTATGCATTTGCCCACCAGAAGTATTGACTCTTTCGTCTATAAAATGTCTGTTATCCAGCTTATTTATACACTTTGAGTGAACGTTTAAGTAAAAAACACAATTTATTCTGTAAGATAACCTTATTGCATGTCCATACATGTGAAGCAAAAACAAATTAAACTGTGAGATGAAAGTATTTAATCTTAAATGATCCTGTTCATAAACTGCTACAGTAGGTCTGGTGGCTGTGGGTCGGTCCAGTCAGGTATCTTTGGAGCTCCTCCCTTCACTCATATATTGCAACTGTTTTTTCTTGGGTTTCCAGCTGTTGTCTGTTGCTTAAAAGCAGCAGATATGTAATACTGAAGCAGAGGAGGACCTATTTTCAATTGCTGGTTTCCTTTAATCAAAAGGGAAATGGTTTCCTTTAATCAAAAGGGAGACAAGTCTTCTATTTCTACTCTATCTTGTCTCATGCCTCTGGCGAGCCTCATCTGGACCTGCAGTCCGTCAGTTTAATGACATGGTTCCTTCAGTTCCACTTATCGCAAGAGATCCATCCTACCAATCCATGGAAACTCAGATCTGGACAGCAATCTAGACGGCTTCAAGAAAAGTTTTATAAGAGCAAATGGTTAAAGTTCTCCTTTTCATGCAGTTCTTCAGTGCTGGGAAAAGATATTTTAGAGGTTTTGGTTTCTCCTGAAAAATTGTACACTTGTCATAGATTCATAGATTCATAGATTCATAGATTAGTACTAAGCTAACTGCCCTTGCGGGCTATTGTAAGCCTAGCCAATTATCCCTTGTGAGACTCAAACCCTGCACCTTGTGTTTGTAAGGCAAACACCTTAACCATTAGGCCACCCTCCCAACTATATTTGTTTTTTAGTAAGGACTTATCATTCCTTTTTTGCATCACAAAAAAGTCTACAAAACCTTATTGAGGGGTGCCTTCCATCTGAGACCTACATTTAAAGATCTGTCTCCCACATCAGATCTTAATTTTATTATAGAAAAGTTTATTGGCTCTCGCTTCAAGCCAGCAGCAAAACTGGAACTTGCTTACCTTTCCTCAAAAGATCTGTTCCTAGTTGCCATCACTTCCGCATAGAAAATATCAGAACTACACTCACTGTCTTGCAAGGCTCCCCCCCCCCCCCCCCCGTATAGTTTTCCATGAAGATATGACAACAGTCACCCAGGAAACTATTAAAATAAGACATGTTGCACTGATCAGTAGGTATGTATAATATTTAAAATTTAGTGATTGTAGTCCTATCTTTTTAATCGCAGAACTACAAACTATTGAAGAATTAGTAGCAGCTGAGAGGTACAAAACTGAAAATATTTGTATTTTTCTTATGCTACAGTTGCAGTATTCAGTGGGCATCAAAACTCTACCTTTTACATCAAGTCGAGTGTAAGTCCTGATGATCAGTTCTTGGTTAGTGGCTCAAGTGATCACAAAGCATACATCTGGGAGGTAAGTTGCATGCTGCCAGCTACTCAACAGCAACCAGTTCTCACAAGAAAGTTGGTTATTTATCAGTTTGTTGATCAGACTTTTTTTTGACTCGGTACAATGCTGTTTGTATGTTGACCACTTACCCTGTTGTACATACTGTGGCTGCTGCACATGAACACTGGATTTAAAAAAAAAAAAAGATCAGTTTTTAGCATTTGATTGTATTTTAAGGTAACTGATGGATCTATGCATCATTTGATATTTACCTTACTTGTGTATTTTTTTGGATTGTCTATGTTTTATTGAAGGAAGTTTTTTCTGCATTCACCTTTGCTGTAAACGGGTAAGCCCCATCAGACTAAGAGTATGTGAATGTAAATACATATATTACAAATTGTAATACATAAAAAAAAGAACCGAATAAGTGCTGTAAATTAAAAAAAAAAAGTTGGCTATGTGGAGTACTGTTATCTAATATTGGAAGTTCTACCTTTGTTACCCAGAAGATTAAGACCAGCAAGACTTACCCTGGTAATCAAAACTTTCCTAGGCTACCCGATTGCTCCCTTTACCCACAATAAAGGTACTGCAGTGTGTAGACCTTCATGTACATGATGCGGCAGCCTTTTAGGAGTCGGGAACAACCTTTTAATATGGTGTTGCATGATTCTCTAACGTGAAGAAATGCAGCACCACAGAGGGCTGGCTCCACAGCACTGCTAAATGCTAATGAGGCAGTCCAGGAGAGGGGTATATGCTAATTAGCTGTGCACCGTTTCCCCAGAATTGATTCCAGGAAAACATTTGCATATTGAGCAATTCAAGAAATCACGCAGCCATGTAGATTAGCACAGCCAACCCCACCACATAGCTGTAGTCAACACAGCATTTCACCAAATGCTGAAGCAGAATGAGAATTAGTAGGAAGCCACTAGACATCCGGGATTACTGTAAACGCAAGTGCTATAATGGCACCAACAGCAGTACAGGGATAGGGGGGTGGACATTAGACACCAAGGCCATAGCTGCACTTAAACTATTAATGAGGATCAGGAGGTGGGACAAACCACTGGAGAGCAGACAGGTACAGGGACTGGAGTGCAAGTATTTGTGTTTGAATGTGAACTTGTATGTGTGAGAGAGAGTAACTGGGTGGCAGTGCCTGTACAAGCAGCAGATAACTATTGCAATATTCAGCTCAACATTGCAGTAGTAACTGCAGTTCAGAGATGTGCAGATCAGTTGAAAATGAAATCCTTCCTCTTCCTGGCTAACACGCCTCTGCATCTCAAAATACCACTTTGTGGGAGCAGGGCCTTTTTGCCGGCCCCTTCATGAATTCCCAGGTATGTCTTTTTGCCACATGCATTGTTTGGTATGGTGAGAGAAAAGGGTCTCAGACTGCCAGTACTTTTATTAGTATTTTCTGTTGAATTTCTTTTTTATTTTCCACTTGTTACGCTCCTGCCTTTACAGTGCTGCCTGTTTTCAGATCCATTCACTCCAATTTTTCTTTGTTAGTAACTGTTGTTCACCTCCCTTGACCTAGTGACATTCTGACAGAGCAAGTAGTTTCATAACAGTCAGCTGCCACTTGATCTTTTGGTGTTTGCTGTAAATTTGCTAATCATTGCAGCTTGTGTGTGTGTGTGTGTGTGTGTGTGTGTGTGTGTGTGTGTGTGTGTGTGTGTGTGTGTGTGTGTGTGTAAATATATATATATATATATATATATATATATATATATATAAATTGTTTGTGTGTGTGTATATGTGTATATATATATATATATATATATATATATATATATATATACACACACACACACACACACACACACACACATATATATATATATATATATATATATATATATATATATATAGTATTGCTTTATAAGGATATTTCAAGCTGTTGAGAGTAAATGTTTGCAGTTATATTTCTTGTAGCTGAATTGTTGCTTTACTTTTACTTTAGCATTTCAAAATGTGAAAAGGGAATATAAGGAATTAAAAAAAAAAATGCTAAGCATGAGGCAAAAATCATCCCAGAAGATAAACACTCCCCTGTGGCAGCGGTTTAGAGCAGGCTCATGTCTCTGAATGCTGCAACATTTGAGCTGTCTTCAAGCTTGTTTTTGGGGGGAAAGAGCGCAAAAGCTAAATAAGGATTCAAAGTGGAAAAATAGCTGGAGAAGCTCATACATACTTGTGTACAAGTTGTCACTAGTGTTAGAGTTCCTACGAGTGCTTCTTCATCTTTTTCATTTCTCCATTTTACGAATGTGATGCTAGCAGGAAATCTCTTCCTCGGAGCAAGATGTTATTTTGGCTCTTGCAACTAATGAGCCCATACTTAGGGTTTCTTCGCACATGGCTAGACTAAGTTTGGCTCCGAGTTGTAAGGAGAAGGGGCTTACACAAGACCCTAAAGCCTCCTGCAGGTGAACTGTTCTTTCTCTTCGGAATTATTCTTTCTGAAGGTCCCTAACCCAAATGTAGATGAGGCTACTTCCATACTTCACCAGGTAATCCTCACATCACATAGTTAATTAAGTGACTTGCAGTTAAGCCTGGCACCCTTTTCCAGAAGATAATGTAGATTGCTCAATGATAATTCTGAGCAAGTAGGAGGCAGAAAGTGCTGAATCATTATTTGTGAATGAACACCAGAGATTCCTATTTTAAGATGTTTCACTATTTTATCCAGTTCGAATCCTTTTTTAGCCTTTGCACATATTCTTGCTTCTTTCCCTCTGCTGACTTATTTGTCTCGTCACAGCTGGAGTTAGCTCGTACACTTATTTGTACTGTCATCAGATTTCAATATATGTAGCTTCAAGCAGAATTTCCCTGTATGCATCACAATCGGAGATGCATGCTATCATCTGCAGCCTGCATTTTTTGTTGACTTAGAACTCCTTAAACGCAGTGCTGGTTCAAATATTCCAGTAAGGTTTACAGGTAACAACACATTAACACACAAATGCACCCATACTGAAGTAGCTTTGGGCCATGGACAGCATGGTGCAAACACTGGCCAGTTTCCCTGCCTTTCTGATAACAGCAAATTGATTTATGCCACCCCCTAGACATCTTCTCAACTGGTATATATTCCTGTAAAATTAAACCTTTTCTGTCCATAAGGAGCACCAAGCTTATAACATAGATTCCAATGCAGAAATCTTCAACATTTGTCATTTGATTTGTAAACTTCTGTGTAATGGCAGTAGTATCATTATTTCATTTTATATTTATATATATATATATATATATATATATATATATATATATATATATATATATATATAAAAGATCTGTTCTTGAAATTAAGATCTTTCAGCATTTCACATCTGTCTTTTTGTTATTTGAGTCTCAGAATATGTATCATATGTACTCCTTTAAAGATGTTTTTGTGGAGGAAAAATTTTTACTTCGCAATATTTTCATCAGGGATATCTATCAGTAGGATGGCGGTCACAAGCTGTAGCACTGAGCATATTTTTAATCATTTGAATGTTTTAAATGATCTAGTACATCTGTCTCGCTTCTGTCTGCCAATGTCAAAACATACGTAGATAAGATACAAAGGTTTAATCCAAAAGCTGTGCAGTCTTTTTAGCTTCGTTATGAGAAACGTAGCTATGGAAAAAAAACTTTTTCTTTTTTGGAAAGTTCAATGTTAATAAGACAGTGTTCGCACATACCCCTTCACTTCTGATTGAGAAAAGGTTGAAAATAAGAGGAGAAGAGGGTCCCCTTGAATATTTTAATTTTGTTGTTTGACACTTGGTGCCCAAATTTGGCTTGTTACAGGAAGGGCAATATTACAAAGAGTATATACTGACCACTTTTGAAATACAATTCCAAATTATACAGCTTTTGATGCAAGAGTGTTTTAATATTTTAGTTTATTAATAAGGACTGCCCATTGATTTTATTGAGCTGAAAATCCTTGCCATGACATTCGACAATGCCTCATTATTTAAGTTAAAGCATGGGCAACTGTATTTCCATGTTGAATTATCACTTTGAGTTTTTCTAGGTAGTTTAAAAAAAAAAGAGAGAGAGAGAGAGCGAGAAGACTTGCAGGTGGAATGTCACTTGCTATCAATGAATGAATAGATGCAGCAGTGACACCGCAATATAAGCAAAGGGCTGCTCCTAAGAAGTAATTTTTTTTTTTTATCGAGAATGGTTTGCAGATGTGTGTAAATCATTGACCATTACCTACTTTATCATTTTGTGTGTGTGGTTATAGAAAAAAAAAATCAGTAAACAATGAAAAAAAAATCAGCCAATGCAATATAGTCTTTTGTGTTTGCACTTCTGTCTATCTTCCAGTTGAGATAGCAATCCTTGCTATTGCAAGTAAAATTCCTGGTTCCTGCACTTTTATGCTTTTTGTATATATACTTGCCTGTATTTTCAAATTTAGCAAGAAACAAAAGACAGTGCATCATCAGACCAGCTGGGAGGTCTTGTCTCGAAGCCCAATTGGTAGACCAGAGTTCCACCCAAATTTTTGCTTGGCTTGGGCCTAGTCCTCCTAGATAATAGTTTACATTGTATATAGCTTAGAAGTGGGGTTCACCTCTGTCTAGCAGAGATTTGATTCCATTTTTGTCCTTCGTTTCTAGGGGAATTGTTACCTGGGAGAAACATACTGGCTGGCACCCTGTGGAGAGGCATATCCCAGGCTGTTAGTGTCAGTTTTCCCTTGCCTAATTAGCACAACTCTAAATCAGCCTAATTTGTTTAATGGAGTGGTCCTTTGAGTCATAGAGTTGCAGGCCTGGGGTACTGGTGGCTGAGTTTTCACCTCCTACTGCTTCTCAGTTGTCCTGTCTGACTGGTCAGCTCAGGTACAGGGGAAAGTCGCAGAGTGAGCCCATACCATTATCTGCTGTCTAGGCAAGAGAGAGCTTGTATGTTTGATTAGCTTTCATTGAGACCTAGAGTTGTGGGTGTGGTGTTTCTCCCTTGTAGACCTCAGATGCATGTCATTGCCAGGCCTGATCCAAGCTACCGCTTCCCTCATGTTACCCTTAGTTCTATAAAGTCATCTTGTACAGCTCTCAGCATGCACCAGCCACATCCAAAGTCTGGTTTTCATAATTGGAGTTGGTCTCTGGGTTTCCTTACTGGTCAGTTCACCAATAAGATATGTTGGGGAGGCTGCAGGTTTTCATCTCTAAAGTGAATGAAGCTTCAGAGGCCCCAAGGTCCTCTTACTCCTCATGAGATGTTCTTTCCTTCAAAAAGGTTTTGAGGCACATGAGGTCTTGTTTGTATTTAAGTTGTATCATCATCAGGGTCCCTTCCCAGCCTGTTTGTTGAAACCAGCCTTGTGATATTTTCATGGAAGTCTGAAAGGCCTTCTGAGCTGCTGTGGTCCCAGGAAGGTTAATTCTTTGGACACATCAGAGTGTTACCCTTTCAAAGCAACCCAAGGCTGAGCTTTGCATGGTATCAGTGGGCCTTCATTGTACCCCAGGCTAGCACCCATGTCCTTTCAGCTGTCTGACAGTATGGCCCAAGTAGGGGACAAGACAGGCAAGAAGCTGTACTTCTCTACCTTTGGGGGGGTGTAGGGTCTCCACTGTTCAGGTTCCAAGTCCTCCTGATAGAAGTTGTTCAAGTGATTCTTGAAACACTCCCTGAGTTTGAGATTAGAGATCTGGTCTTCACCCTGTGCCAAACTTTTCTGTCTCCTTGTTAATCCTTTGTGTCTTCAGAGAAAGCTTTGGTAACTCTAGTATGTGTAACTGTTTGCCTGTGATGGATGGCAAGGATGAGGTTGTCCACACTTGATCATGACTTTGGCATCTTTCTGCTTGATATTTTCTGTAGAAACACTGTATCAAGATAAAGTTATTTTTTCTCTAAAACTGTGGTGTTTGTATATCTTACAGCATTTAAAACATGTATTGTACTTTAATATGTAGCAGCTTTCAACTCTGAATACATTTCCTTATTTGGACTCTCCTCTCCAAGAGTTAAAGACTGTGGAAATGGGAAAAGCATAACTGAAATCGAAGAAAAACCTAAACCTCTGCTTGTGACTCTCTTATGTGTAGGGAGAGAGTGAAAAACTGTAAGCCAAGAAATTACTGTCTTATTTCTGGACTGTTCATTCTGGTACCTCTGCCTTCGCCTTCTCATGGAATAATTTACATACACAAACACAGTCCTATTTAAACCATCAACCATTAAATGCTTGATTAAATGCTTAATTAAATCAATTAACTTTTTTCAAATATTTTAAGTCATGTATTCAAAAACATATTTACTTATGCAACCTTACCTAAAACTCTATTACATATCTTATCAAAACTATTTCTATAATTTATTTTACATAAATAATTATTTTTTAACATTAAATAATTATATTTTATGCCTCTAAATTCATACCATTAGGATAGAGAGTATTGAAATTAATAATAAACCTTGATTCCATGTTTAATAACCTTCTTTGAAAATTATTATTCAATCCCACCCCATAGGGCCTGGCTATAACATTAAAAATTAAATCTTTCATTGACCCTCCATGCTTCTCATGAAAGTGACTCGCCACTGGACTATCTAACCTTACATTTCTTATATCACCCACGTGTTTCAGGATTCTCAATTTGACCTTACGCTTGGTTTGTCCAAAATACCATTTTTGTACTGGACAATTACACCCAATGACGTAAATTACCCCAAACGAATTAGTCAAAATGATCAATGGCATTATATAAAATGCCATTGATCCTCATACCATCCAAGTTCCTGTTTTTTTTTTTTTTTTTTTTACACACCTTACATCTGCCACAAGCATATGCACCTGCATCTACCCTCTTCTTCCTCCTACCCCTGCTTCTTAATAACTCTTTTAAATTCTGAAACCTACCATAAGAGAAAGTAATTTTCTTGGGGAATACGTTCTTTAAATTGTCAACCCTACTGATGATGGGCCACAACGAAGTCACCACATTTTTTAATATGGGAGAAAAACCTGAGAACCTATTTACAAAAAAATATTTTCTCCTCTTCATCATCCGATTTACTATTTACTAAAATCCTCTTGTTTTTATTATTATACTTCCTTGCATTTGCAAAAATGCTTTGATCATACCGGCCTAACCTAAGTTCTTTTTCAACCTTGTTTCTAGCTGCCCAGACCATTTCATGGGAGTACCCTCTGGCACATAACTTCTCACAAACTTAGTTGAATTCTATCCTTACCTTATCTTTTTCTGAAGTATTGCCAGCAATACGCTTAAATTCCCCTACTGGCAATGATTTAATGAGATGGGAACTATGCATACTAGATGCATGTAAAAAATTGTTGACCACTGTGGTTTTGTGAAAGGGTCTATACTGTACCCTTCCATCCAACCCTACATAAAATTCCACATCTAAAAATTGTATCTTGTTACCACCTAAGGTAAAGGTAAAATCCAATCTACATGGATTGGTCCTTAAATCAGAAATAAACTCATCAAACTCCTTGGGGTCACCCCTACACAAAAATAAAAGGTCATCTGTGTACCTTTTATATTTTACCACCTTGTTGTGAAAAAAACTTTTAGAATAAACAAACAGATTCTCAAAATGAGCCATAAATAAAATGGCATATGATGGAGCAAAAGAGGCACCCATCGCTGTGCCATCTTTTTAAAGAAAAAAACTTTTATCAAACTCAAAATAATTATGTGTGAGGTAAAACTCCAACAAACTAATAATATAAGAAGTACGTGGCCCTTCACTCAACACTTTGCCTACTGCCTCGAGCCCCCAATTAATTTTTATACAGGTATAAAGCGACTTGATATCCACACTAACCCAGTAGTAGTCATCTTGCCAAACAAACCCCCCCCCCTACATAATTGCAAATCTCTTTAGTATTCTTTACATGTGAGGGTATCTTTGTGAGATGACATTTTAACACAGAATCCAAAAATATGCCCTCATTTTGTAAATAAGCACATTTACCCGACACAATCGGTCGTCCAGGTGGATTTCTCAAGTCCTTATGCACCTTGGGGATAATAAAAAATTTTGCATCTTTAGGATTTTTAATATATCATTTTTTAACATCTATTGATGTAAAAAAATCCCAAATGTTCACCCCTTTCTAATAAATCATGCAAAGCAATATTGAATTCCACTACTGGGTTGGCTGGCAACCATGCATAAGTGTTGAGATCAGACAACAAATCTAAAACTATAAAGTTATACCTTTCCCTGGGTAAAACTACCCAGTCCCCTCCTTTATCAGATTGAGTAAATACAAATTTGTCAGTAAGCTCCCTTAACTCACACAAGGCTTGCCATTCCTCTTTCAATAAATTGAAACATTTTTTATCTTTATTATACAACTTAAACTCAGTTTCAGTTTGTTTACATAATGTTTTTTCAAAAACATTAATACTGATGTTAACTTTAGGAGGAACAAAGTCGCTTACATATTGAACCTTCGGTACTTCAAGCTTCCCATAACCTGTGAAAAATTCAAAACCCGAAGCAGAGGCCACCTGGTCCTGTTCATCCAAAAAAATATCTATTACATCATTTTCATGCAAAGACATATCCATTAGTGAACTTTCCAACACAGAAACATTATTAATACTATCAGTGAGATTCTCCCCCCCTTTAATATTGTTGGCAAAAAATACTTTCAAATATAGCTTTCTACAAAACTCTTTGGCTTCTAGAATCACATTCGCCAAAGAAGGAGTATAAGTCGGCACATACTTCGTGCCTTTGCACAAAAATTTCTTATATTTTCAGATATATACAAATCAGATAAATTGATGATACTCAAGTCCTCACCTGAACTAGTGTCCTTGTGGCTAAAAGAAACCTCTTCCACCTCAAAAACAGTGTATAAACAATGTCCACTGTCAACAGTCCCATGAAAATAAACAGCAGAATCATCTTCTTCCCTTTCCTTGAAACCGTCGACCTCGCCCTTTTCTTTGTTGTTCACAGTAGAAACTGCATCATTCGGACCGTTGGAACTAGACGTAGCTTCTGCATTCAAATCATCAAAAGAAACGCTTTTTCTCCCCACAGGTTCTGTCTCTGTAGATGAAACGGAAGTATCTCTAAAACCACGAGATCTGCTCCTACTTCTCTTGGCGTCAGTTCTACCACGCCCCTTCTTAAAGCTGTACTGCCACGAAAATATTTTTCGTGTAAATTTCTTCTTGCGCTTAATGACCTCCGCTTCAATCTTGGACACCCTGGCTCTGATATTATTCAAATTTTGTTCAAATAAGACTTCTGATTATTCATTTATTAATGTCTCTTGAAGTTCTAAGATACTGGAACGCATCTTAGTAAGTGCTCTTTCATTCCGTTTAGTGAGCACTTTCAACCAACTTAAAGTACAATATAAAGAGATCTCTTTCCACTCAGAAAACAGATCTGATTCTTCATCTGAAAAATCATAAGCCGGTAAGTGTTCCACTCTTAGCTCCAATATAACACCAAGGGGGCTAACATACTTCTCCAACAGTCTTAAATCATAAAAGGTAGTTGCTTCCTTAATCATCATTCTCTCAAGTTCTTCATATTTAATGGAACAGTCATTATAGCCACATACCCATGGGTCGCTGGAAGCAAATTTCTCCTCTCTGTCTCTCCAAATGGCGGTAAAGTTAAATATGTTCTGATTACTTCGGGCACCCACCAGTGCTCCCGCTGCTCCGTTAATAGACATGCTCACACAAAAAACACAACGGCTATACAGGCTAAAAAGCCATGGAAAAAACTGGAATCTGAAAATACCACAATAACGGAAATAGCAGCACGGACTGTGCGAATTGATATCCTTTAATAATTCATTCTGGTACCTCGGCCTTCGCCTTCTCATGGAATAATTTCCCAATGGATAATAATAATATCCCAATGGAATAATTATTTCTGGACTGGGCAGGTGGGTATCATACCTGGACAAGAGGTCAAGCTGATATTCATGGCATATAAAGATTTACTACTAATGTTTAGACATCCAAGTCTGAGGTAAATGAAAGACCATGTATGTCACAGTTACTGGGAGTGACTGGTTTAGATAAGCTCTTAGAGTTCTCCTCTATGCCATCTGTTTAAACACATGTAATTTGTGTTTGTTGTGCATGTGATGACCCCACTTAAACCCGGTGCAGTAACTAGGGAGCCTCCGTCCTCACCACTGTCTCCGGTAAGGGTCCATCACAAAAAGCAGGGATAGAAATGCACAATTTCCACTAAGAGTACACTGGGAACAGGCTGCAAACCTGGGACTAGATTATATGCCTCACTCCAGATCCCCAAATGAAGCTTCACACTAACCACTGCAGAGCACTGTGTCCCATTTCTAGGTATTTGACACACTCTCTCTTAAATATTTGATATTCACACATACAAACACATACAAACACTCTTGGGAAAGACTGGCACAGATTTATCTGCTATGTTCTCTTTTCCAAATTACAATAACAGCTGCCACCAGTCAATACCAAAATACCCTTCAAAAGGGGTGTTCAATTATATTAGGTAAAATTAAATGTTGATATAAATGGTAGCATGTAATTCAAGCAGTAAGACTTTTCAGAGTGGCCCTGGTGTTATCACGATAGGCATAAACACACTCGGGTTACTAAAACTGCTTTCTAAATAACCAGCCAGAATAAAAAGTACTAAAATATTTCGTAATGAATAAAATGATTTAAAACATGTGTACACTGAATAACTAATTCTAATAAACCACAGAGTTTCACTCACAGGAATTATGAAAATAACACTGTAGGATAAGTTTCACACTGATTGTAGAAAAAACTGTCCATCTAACTATAGTTCCCCAACTATCTAAATATTAACTAGCTCTGTCTAATCTAATTAACTCAGCAAGGCAAGATGATACTCTTACTTCTGCCAGAAAAGATAAGAATTTATGCCCACTCCTCAGGCTGTTGTCTGGTCGTCAGCGACTGGAATAACCAACTCCTATTATTATTGTTAAACAGCTCTGGAAAACTGAGGGACAACTACTGATCTGGAAACCTACAACTGACAACTACAACAACTGAACTTTAACTGACTCCGAGTCTGCTTTTGTAGCAAATTGTTTTTAAAAGTCACAGAAAGCTGTTATGAGAATTCTACTCTGTCATATCAGACTTTAAAAAGTAAACAAAATAGCTGCTGTGGAGAATTCTATTCCTTTCAGGTCTGGTACATGATGACATCACATCTAAGTCAACTGACTGTCATAACCTACATTCAGAAGTCTTTTTTAAAAAAAAAAATCATGTACATTTGGTTAGCCAGATGAACATTGTTTGATTCAAATATCTTACATAAATCAAAGTAATAATCAAAAAACATAAACGTGTTTACAAAATTATAGCTAGTTATGTTGGCATATATAATAAGAGTTGTTGCGTCTTTTGACTTTTTTCCCGGTTAGGGGTCGCCACAGCGGAACTCCGGTCTGCTGATGATTGGCAGTAGATTTTTACGTGCTGGCTTGCCGGGCCTAACGCACAACCTTCAACGAAGGAACGCCCATTCACGCATGTCGCCACACAGAAGACGCTGTAACCGAGAATCGAATGGGCAACGTCTGTGAGGTGACAACGCTACCGCAGCGCCACCACCGAGTAATTTGCACTTATTTACAAAACTATATCTAATATCCTCACATGCATGTTTATAGCTGCTTTTTTTATATTTGATTTTACAAAAAGCATTGATTAGCTGTGTTTATTTAGAGTCCTATTCAATGTAAAAGTTTTGTGGCTGGTGGTTTATTAGGTTAATAATGGTGTTAACTGAAATTGCGTAATTGTGTAAACTTTTGTTTCTGTACCAGTATTTAGTAATTGGCTTATTTTAAGAGTAAACATTAATGAGGAACATTAACAGGGTTTGCCAGCCTAGTATTGTAGTGGCATAATGCTGTGACTACAGACCAGGTCATTTGGGTCAGAGTAGCATCTTGGATGCTTGAAGGAGTTGCACAGAAGGATAGTACTATCCTGGAATGGGAATGAAGCTAAGAGTGTGCTGTAGAAATCCTTCAAAAGAAGGGGTGGAGCTCATAGCCTGGTGTTTGGTATGTGGTTCATCAAGCCAATAATTGGCAGTAGCCTTCTGTGAGTAAGTGCCCTTTGGAGTATGCACTTGTAAAGAGGAAGGAACTGTGCCCTCCACTGTGATTTGGGATATTTGCCTCCCAAATGAGGTTAGATGAGGGAAAAACACTCTCATAGCTAGGATACCAGCCAAAGCACAAGCAATCTTCATGTTTGCTTGAATTACTCGGCCCCAAAATTACTCTTGTTGCCCCATTTAACTTGGGGATGATCCTCAAAACAAGGGAATGAATGGACTCAAATCAGATGGGGGTGGCTTTATGAGCAGCAGATATAGAGCAAAAAGATATAGGAAAAAAAACATTAATGGTGTGTTGGTGTGCTGCAGTGGCCTAGTTGGTGATTGTGTTACCATAAAGATTGTCGGGTATTGGTACTGAAATCAACAAAGATGCAACCTCTGTGCCCCTGAAGTGGGATACTCTCCATGCCTTGACTGTCTTGACATCCTGTCCATAAAAATGTTAAGCAGGAGTGGAGTCGAGACATCTTTGGTGGCATCCTTCACTTGTCTTGAACACGTTAGAGACTTAATGGTGAGAATATTGACACAGCTTTCCTTCTTCAAATACAGTGATTGAATGGTATGCAGTAGCAACCCTGACATCATACTGCATTTTAGTACATCCAACAAGACATGATAGACTATACAGGAGTTTTGTTAATTTGGAGAAGGCATAAACATGAAAGCATTATTGACCAACTCCTCTGATCCTTCCAATATCTTTGAAAGAACAAACAGTTGATCGTTTTGATCATTCTTCCATGGCCTGGAGTCTGGACTGACTCCACATTGTTCCTCCTGAATCGGCGGATTGCCTATTGGATGAAGTCTCCTTTTTAGAGCCCTGGCATATTCTTTCATAGAGAAACTGAGGAATATAATTACTCTATAACTGAAACACTTTCTCAATTCCTTTGTTTTGAAAATGAGCATCTTTGCCTCAGTTTGCTAATGCAGAGCTACTTTTCCAGCCTTTCATGTAATATTGAAAAGATGTTTTATCCTAGCTCACTGACATAAGACGAATGGAGCCCTGACTGTAACCCGTTGACCAGGTATTGATTAGTGGCCTTAGGCAGGGAGGGAGAGGAGTGAAGGAGCTTGACCTGCCAATCCCCTCTGCGGGGGGGAGGGGGTTGCACACACTTGGAGGCACATTGGGTCGGTACAATTTTGCTGGTGGAAACAGAGGAAACCATCACTCATATTGTTTGGGGAGCGACCGGGTTGCTTAGGAGAAATACTACTTGTGGAAGTCATAATACACACAGACCACTGCATGTCCTTCCTCGATGCCTAGCCAGGTGTACGCAGATAGGGCCAGGAAGAAAAATAAGATAGTCCCCTAACCTCCTCTGACAGCTGTGTGAATGAAGGACTCCACCATTTGTTTGACCTTCACCCTGATGATGGGGAATGAATGGCTCAATTGACCAAGGAGGGGCTGATGATTGACGGTGTTTAACTTTAACACACTAACACTGTTCAGCACTCTTGCCATTTCCAGATAGATCTCATCTAGATTTTCAGACTTGCCACAGCAGAACTTTTTAATAGCTGCAGTGACATTTCTCAAAATAAGGGCGGCCACGTTAGTGCAGCGGTTAGCATTGCCACCTCACAGCAAGAGGTTCTCCAGTTCGATTCTTGGCTGGGGTGCCTTCTGTGTGGAGTCTGCATGTCCTCCCTGTGGTCACGCGAGTTTCCTCCGGGTGCTCCGGTTTCCTCCCACATCCCAAAAACATGCTGTAGGTGGACTGGATACTCTAAATTAGCCCTAGGCGCGTGTGTGTGTGTCTTCTGTGGAAGGTTGGGTGCCGGGCTGGCAACTCGACACTGTAAAACTCCAATACCAATCATGAGCGGACAGGTGATCCGCTGTGGCGACCCCTAACCGGGAAAAGCCAAAAGAAGTGACATCTCTCAAAATGTGCCCAGTTACACTGTCTCCTTAAAAAAAAAAAAAAAAAAAAAAAAGGCATGTCCACCATATTCAAATGTTCTTCAGTGTGTTCCTTCCACTTCTTCCTGTCCCAATTTAAGGTTAGCATTTATCCACCCTTCCTGAAAGCAAGCTTGGTCAATATCTCTGACATTTTAATTAGTTTTCACTTTCTTTTTAATCTGAGATTTTTGGTGACTGTTGAATGTTTTAGATGAAAAATGTTAGTGTTTTATGCTCAGAATATTACTTTTCCTAATTTAACATGTGGTGCAGTGTAAAACTGTTTCAAACACTATGGAAAATGCTGTTAAATTGATTTTAAGCATGTTTTGACTCTACAACATTTTATATTAGGAGTATCACTTTAAGGACAGATGGCAGAAGAAAATGCTCAGAAAGTAAATATTGTTGGTATATGTGATTAACAAAGCTATTTCATGTGTGCAAATACTAGATGAGTTTGTCACACCTTTGGATCTTCTATCTGGAATGTTTGCACCTGTACAACAATCTGACCTCTGTGTAATTTTTGAAGGACAATTGAGACTTGATGTCCAATTGCCTCCTAGCGTGGTCTATCTCTGAAAAAAATGTAAAAGGTGCCAGTCTGATGTTGATTTTGTACCATTTATAGGCTATATGAATTTAAAAAAAAAACGCTCCACCAAAAGTCCTAGCCAAATGTGGCTGGGACTTTTGGTGTGGCATTTTTTTTTTTTCAAATTACATAGTATGCTGTTTTGTGGTTTATTTTATACAGGTTATATGAATTAAGAATTTTATTATTAGTTTGGTGCTTTGGTTCAGGTCTGACCTGTGTTGATATAATGTTTATAAACTTGTGATTGTCTAGTTTGTGATTTCTAGTTCAGACTGCCAGTACTTAGCAGAATCCGCAGAAATTCTGTAATTTTTGATGGTTCTTTTTTTTTTTTTACAAATCATCTGATCTAAAGACAAAGATTTGCTTCCCAACTGTATTTACTATGGATTTTCTTTGGGTATACTATGATTAACAGCTGCTTTAAAAAAAATTAAATAAAAAAAGCACGATACTAATATTATTTTTATTTTATTTATTTATTTAAATTTGTTGACCGGGAGTGTCCGACTGGACGTGGGTCCATTTTCAGCAGATGCCCGGGGAGAAAAGCTCCACCGTAAAATAAACAGACAGTAGTTACATTGGATTACATAGCGATTAACAATTTAACATAGAAATTACTTACAGCTTATTTACAGATGAACATAGTACATCAGTAGACAACTAGAATCTTTATCTGTGAAGTACATAACAGGCATTAACAAATGTAACAATGAGAAGTTCCTGCTGTATAATAAGTAATAGGCTTATGAGCATCTGAGCTTGCTATAATCAAGGTAGTTAGTGGAGTGGAAAGAAAGGTAGTAGTTGGATGGTGTGGATGATATTAGAGTGGGAGTTGCAAGGGCATAGCCAGCATGTTTTTAGGTGCGCTTTTAATAAAGTTTTGAAGTTGGTGCATGATGGTATGGAGGTAATTGTGGGTGGGAGTGAGTTCCATAATTTGCCTATGGCGCAAGAGAATAGTGCTTCACCAGCAGAGTTATTGGCTTTAGTGATCTGCAAGTGATTTTTGTTGCTGGATCTTAGTGGTCTGGTGGTGTGATAGGGTTGGAGTAGATTCTGGAGGGATGGGACATTTAGTGGATGGTTTATTAGTTTGTGGGCGAGTGAGAGTTGATACCACTGAAGGAGGTGAGGGAGTTCAAGCCAGCCCAGTTCAGAAAGTGAGAGACAGTGGTGACTACGGTAGGATGCCCCTGTGGCGAATTTGTTGTAGCAGGTCTTTAGCTTGTTTAGATCACATTGCCTTAGGTTGGTATATACTGGAGAGGCATAAAGTAGGGTGGAGATAAGGTGGGAAATTGCTAATGAAATCTTTGCTGCTTTGCTGATTAATTGTTTATTTCTGTATAATGCTCCTAGTTTTTTGTGGACTTTTTTTATGGTCATGGATATGTGAATGTCAAATTTTAGTTTATTGTCTATTTCAACTCCTAGCAATTTGGTGTGTTCAGTTGGGTATATAGTGGTGTTGTCTTTTGCTGTGATGTTAAAGTGAGAGTTGTTTTGAGTATGTTTGGTGGGTTGGAAGATGAGTAGTTTAGTTTTGTTTGGGTTGAGTATTAATTGGGCATCGGATAACCATGTTTCAACAGAGGAAAAGGCTTCCTGTGTGACTTTTTGCAGTTTGGGTAGGGACTGGGCTGAGCAGGTGATGGTCGAGTCATCTGCGTATTGGATGAGTGTGCCAGGTTTGGTGGCAGAGGCTAGATTATTGGTGTAAACAGAGAAAGGTAGGGGTCCAAGGATGGATCCTTGGGGAACCCCTATGGAGACAGGTAGTTGGGGAGATATGTCATTCTGCCATACAACTGATTGTTGGAGGTCAGACAGGTAACTCTGAAACCAGTTGGTGACTGATTGTGAGAAGGATAGGTTATTGAGGACAGAGATAAGTTGTTTGTGTGGGACCATGTCAAATGCTTTAGATAGGTCTAGGAAAGTAGCAAAGGAGAGAGAGCCATTGTTTTTATGCTGAAGGATAGTGTTAGTAAAGGAGAGTAAGGCAGTGGTGGTGCTATGGTTTGGTCGGAAGCCATGCTGAGTACTGGAAAGGAGGTTGTTAGTAAGGAGGTAGTCTGAGACCTGAGAGTGTATTCATCTCTCTAGTATTTTGGAGAGTGGAGAGAGAATAGCTATGGGGCGGTAATTGGTTAGTTCTGCAGAGGGTCCACCTTTGTGGAGGGGAATTATATGTGAGGCTTTCCACAATGTGGGAACGTAACTTTCTGACAGAGATCAGTTAATCAAGATGGATACTGGGTAGGCCAGAGCATCAGCTGCGATTTGTAGGTATTCACTTGGGAGGTCGTCTGCTGCTAATTTGGTGGGTTTAAGTTTAGTTAAGAGTTTTTTTTTATGTTGGAGGTAGGTACAGGAGAAAAAGAGAAGGCAGTGGGGAGATTACTAGTTGAAGGTGTAGGTTGGAGGGGAGGGGGGTTGTGTTGTTTAGCTAGTGATAGTATGGTTTGGGTGAAGTGTGTGTTGAATGAGGTAGCAATATTTTCTGAGGAGTGAGGGATGTTAGGAGGAGGGGTACTGACTTTACCTGGGTGGAGGATGGAGTCTATGGAGGACCTGAATTGTTTGGGGCTGTGTTGTGAGGAGTCTAGGGCAGACTGGTAGTATTGGAATTTGTCCTGTTTTATTAGCTTTTTGACTCTATTGCGTAGTTCTAGGAATTTGGAATTTCTGTCTAGCTGCGGGGGTTTTGGTTTTGCGCCATTGCTCCTAGGCTTTTTCCCTGTTTTTCATTTCTGACTTAGTGGTTTTCTGTAGCCATGGGGAGGGTTGTGCTTTGGTTCTGGAAAATCTTATGGGGGCATGGTAATTAAGGATGTTCAGGAAGGTAGTATTAAAAAATTCAACTGCTAATAAGTTAAGTTGCTGTGTTTATGGGAGTGTAGTAGATACATATTGACTACCATTGCCCACTGCTTCCTTCGGTTCATTATTTGGTTGCAGAATTGTTAAACTGTATCATAGGTGCTGTTTTGGTTACAGCTGATCACATACTCATAACGAGGTTCGGTTGAAATAAACACAGTCATGTTCAAAATATAATATAAGAACAGAGCAACATTACTCCCTTCCTGCGTCATAAATGTGTATATTGCATTTCTGTGAAGCACAACAAGTTGTTTGATACTCCAAAGCATTAATCCATCACTGGAATGTTTGTGGGGGAGCACCAAGTATCATCATATTTCTTCCCTGGTTAGTATTTATGTGATGGACTGTAATGCTACTTTCAGGAAGTTAAAGAAATGCAGAGTTTGGAACTTGTTCTTTTTATGTTCGTTGATGATCTGTCTTTTTTTTTTTCTAGATCTGTAAGCCCCATGTTGCCCCTACAGTGCTACAGGGGCATTCACAGGAGGTTACTTCAGTTACCTGGTGCCAGTCTGACTTCTCAAAGGTTTGTGTACAGTGTTTCCTTCAGGTCAGATTTTGTTAATGCTGAGATGTATGTTTGACTTTTAATTTATTCCAACCTCTGTCTGCGATAGATAATAGGCGATTTGTTTTCTCTGGGAACACTTCCTAATGGTTTACATGTCAGAAATGATGTAATGGGTGTTAAACTCACCTCCACATACCTACTTGTACCTCCTTTCCCTTGTTTTGTCAAAAGCTTCTCTTTTCTAAAACAGCATGAAGTTAGCCTTTTTCCAGCAGCCATCCAGCATCACTTGTACTAAAAAGGAATGCATCAGATGTGCTGGATACAAGCTTTTCAGGGAGTTCTAGTCTGAGGGACCATGTTAAAATTTTTCTTGGTCACTTGAAAGCTTGCATGGTTATGACATGTACAAATTATACATAGTTTAACCTACATCATTTATGAAGAATGAAATCTAAAACCATAACTGTCAGTGGGAGACATTGCAAAAGAACTGCTGTGTGTGTGTCTGTGTAATTATATACACACACACACAATATTGCTTTATAAGGAGATTTCAAGCTGTTCGGAATAAATTATATTTGCAGTTCTATTTCTTGTTGTAGCTGAATTGTTGCTTTACTCTTACTTTACATTTCAAAATGTGAAAAGGGAATATAAGGAATTAAAAAAAAAATGCTGAGCATGAGGCAAAAATTATCCCAGAAGACAAACACTCTCCCCAGTGGCAGCTGTTTAGAGTAGGCTCATGTTTCTGAATGCTGTAACATTTGAGCTGTCTTCAAGCTTGTTTTTTGGGGGAAAGAGCGCAAAGGCTAAACAAGGATTCAAACTGGAAAAATAGCTGGAGAAGCTCATACATACTCGTGTACAAGGTGTCACTAGTGTTAGAGCTTCTACGAGTGCTTCTTTGTCTTTTTCATCTCTCCATTTTAAGAATGTGATGCTAGCAGGAAATCTCTTCCTCAGAATAAGATGTTATTTCGACTCTTGCAACTAATAAGTCATACTTAGGGTTTCTTCGCACATGGCTGGACTAAGTTTGTCTCTGAGTTGTTAGGAGAAGGGGCTTACACAAGGCTGTAAAGCGTCCTGCAGGTGAACTGTTCTGTCTCTTTGGAATTGTTCTTTCTGAACCCTAACTCAAATGTAGATGAGGCTACTTCCATACTTCACCAGGTAATCCTCACATCACACAGTTGATTGTTAAGTGATTTGCAGTTAAGCCTGGCACTCATTTCCAGAAGATAATGTAGATTTCTCAATGATAAATTCTGAGCAAGTAGGAGGCAAAAAGTGCAGAATCATTATTTGTGAATGTCTGAACACCAGAGATTCCTTTTTTAAGATGTTTCGCTATTTTATCCAGTTTGAATCCTTTTTTAGCCTTTGCACATATCCTTGCTTCTTTCCCTCTGCTGACTTATTTGTCTCGTCACAGCTGGAGTTAGCTCGTACACTTATTTGTACTGTCATCAGATTTCAATATATGTAGCTTCAAGCAGAATTTCCCTGTATGCATCACAATCGGAGATGCATGCTATCATCTGCAGCCTGCATTTTTTGTTGACTTAGAACTCCTTAAACGCAGTGCTGGTTCAAATATTCCAGTAAGGTTTACAGGTAACAACACATTAACACACAAATGCACCCATACTGAAGTAGCTTTGGGCCATGGACAGCATGGTGCAAACACTGGCCAGTTTCCCTGCCTTTCTGATAACAGCAAATTAATTTATGCCACCCCCTAGACATCTTCTCAACTGGTATATATTCCTGTAAAATTAAACCTTTTCTGTCCATAAGGAGCACCAAGCTTATAACATAGATTCCAATGCAGAAATCTTCAACATTTGTCATTTGATTTGTAAACATCTGTGTAATGGCAATAGTATCACAATTTTATAATTCTTTTTTTTTTTGGTGGTAGATATGTTCTTGAAGTTAAGATCCTTCAGAATTGCACATCCGTCTTTTTGTTATTTGAGTCTCAGACTGTGTATCATATGTACTGTTTAAAGGTGTTTTGGAGGAGAAAATATGTTACTTCGTGATATTTTCATCAGGGATAACTATCAGTAGGATGGCGGTCACAAGCTGTAGCACTGAGCATATTTTTAATCATTTGAATGTTTTAAATGATAGAGTGCATCTGTGTCACTTCTGTCTGCCAATGTCAAAACATATGAAGATAAGATACGAAGGTTTAATCCAAAAGTTGTGCAGTCTTTTGAGCTTCATTATGAGAAACGTAGATATGGAAAGTTCGATGTTAATAAGATGGTGTTCACACATACCCCTTCACTTCTGATTGAGAAAAGGTTGAAAATAAGGTTTTACAAACTTCAGCATTCTATTTGTGAAGATAAGCAGAATATCGGAGTTTGTACAATGCTTCCTGGACTACCAGACCAACATTCTGATTTCTGGGTAGCCAGGAAAAATACTAGCTAGGTGGCAATGCTAGATTTGACCTCTGAACCATTTCTGAAGCTTACGAATCCAGACTCTGACTCTTCCCCTACCCACAATTCCCTCCACTTCACCTTAATACCTCAGATCTCATTTGCTGCGAAGCATCAGATGTGTTTGAGGGCTCCATCATTCAGCTAAGAATTCTTATTAAAAATTCAGCTAAGAATTCTTATTTAAAAAAAAAAAAAAAAAAAGGTCTTCCTAACTATAGAATAGAGACTAAATGGATTAACTAGCATTAGCTGTTAGTGTTAGGTACTTAGTAAAATAATAGGTAAATAATGCTTAAATAGTTGTTAGGCTGATAAATTGACATGGTGATCTAGATCTCTTCCCTCTTTACACAGCATTAGGTAAAGAGTTTTTTCCTCTGGTGTGACTGTGTGTTTTTCAATTTTAAGACTAAATTAGTGTTTTTTTGATATACTCTTTAGTAATAGAACTTGGTTACCCTTAACTCATTACATCCAAGTGACTCCTCCAGGTGCATCTGCAATTATCTCCTACTGACGCCTCTAGGTGTCAAATATTGTTTGTTCATATTTGCATCAATAATTCCAAAACCGTGCTATGTGCAAGGTTTTAAAATATTTCTTCTTAAAGCTAACACAATGGCAAGCTCAACTGCATTAATATTTGACCTCCTGTCTAGTGTAGGTAAAGAGATAGTAACTGCTGTTTTTTATGATATAGTGCAGGTAAAGAGAATGTAACTGTTGTTCTTATGATATTATAAGATAGAATTTTCCCATTTTTCTAAATATCTCAACAACCAGGTACACAGACAGAACTCCTTAGCCTCATATGGAAGCTCTCAGGTAGATGAATAAAATGCTGCTGACAGTATGTATGTAACTTGAGTGGTTACTAAAATATTGTAAGTTGTTTACAAAATATTACAATGTAATCGTTACTGTGTTTACTGTGACTTTATAAAATTTGGTTTAAGACTTAGAACGTAAAGAATACTACCACTATAAAAATGGTTTGTGCTGATGAGTTTGCCATTTATACTCATTTCATAAGCACTATGGTTCCAGAAATATGAACATTTGTTTGAAATGTGAGGACATAATTTGATTTCGTCAAAAGGCTTATGCTCCACCCATTGGAAGTTAAATTGCAAACTTCCTGAGCACCAATGGAGTGAATGAGTTAAGGTATTGTTCTAAGTTTGCATCTGTATTTACCTTTGTATTGAGATGTTGGACAAGTCCCAGGATTTTAAAAACGTACAGACTGTGGGCATAAAATCTCACCAAAGGACCCACACTCTTTGTGCATTGATTATTTGGGCACTGCCCTTTTAGATGGTGAATGCAAAGCTTGTGCTTCTTTTAGCTCTAGGGCTCTTCAAACTATGTGTGAGAAGCTGATTCTGAAAGGTCTTCTTCCATTTCAGGCAGGGTCTACACTTTCTACTGCTTCCGTTGTCCTGGTCTCTCCTACTGAGAAGCAAGACAAACCTAAACAAAGACAAGGAAAAACAAAAAGAGAAAGTGGGTGAAAAGAAAATAGAGAAGTCCAGGAAAAGGTCCCCTGACCCAACAGTTGCTGTGGGCCTGGATCCAAAGACACTGAAGAAGTTGGAGCCATCAGTTCTTCAGATCTGACCTTCTTGTCCCCAGCTCAGTTTCCGCCCAGAGCCATTGTCCAAGATTGCACTCTCCTATATTACAAGTCAAAGGATACTCCAAATCACCTTAGGTGGCTTCTTCCTTGGGGTTTGTTCAGTCATCGATGTCTATATAATGATGAGGATGTTTGAAAACACAGATTCAGCTTGGGGTTTTGTCAGTGCTGTCCTCTGCAAACGCACTGGGCACAGGTCCAGCAAATCCATCCCCTTCTGTACTTCGGTACCAGTCCTCCCTTCAAATAAGGTTCTCCTGGATCCAGGCTTTCCCAGTGCACCTTTGTCAGAACCAACAGTCCAAGCTACTTGGACTCCAACAACATCCCTCACTCTTTCAACTCAGATGAGCATTGACGTAGAAACTCGGGGGGGGGGGGGGTCTATGTTCCTGAATACCTTTGATTCTGGTTCATCTGCATCCTGGGTATTATCCCCCGTTGAGCCCCTCATAGACCCTATGACTCCATGGGTATAGAAGATCCCTGACATGATGGAATTAATTCAGAAGAAACCTGCTAGGATTTTGGCAGCTCCTAAAAACAGGAAACACTGGAGCAAAGGTCCACCAGTAGATGCCATGATGGTAGTGGTGGCCACTAGGAAGGAAATGTCTGAAGAAAGTTCCTCTGTCCATCCGTCTAATATGGATTCATGCGTGTTGGACAGGTTCACAAAACGGACAAACACTTCAGCAACATTTAGCATCAGAGCACTGAATTACTTGGCCCACGTAACATGCTTTCAGAGGAACTTGACTAAAGAGCTTACCAAGTTACACCCAGGTAAAGTGCCAGCAGATGTTCAAAAGACTGTGGACTCTGCTCTCTACCCTTTACTCTTTATTGAATGTGACCATGTGTCTCCTTTCTAATGTAACCGATGGCACAGCCAGGGCAGTGGGCACCTGCATCATGATGCCCTGGCACGCCTGGATATGCCTTTCTGATTACGTGGAAGGCTTCATGACATCCTTTGTCAATGCTCCATTTGATTTCACACCTTTTGGACCACAAGTTAAGGATATGCTGACCAGGAGCCAACAGAATGGTAAAACTCTTTCTGCTGTGAGAATCTGCTTTTCCATCCCCACCCCAAAGAACCTTCTTGAGGAATCAGAGAGGGGGTAAGAATATGTGGTTCCATAAGTGACGGGGTTATGTCTGACCAGGAGCCAACAGAATGGTAAAACTCTTTCTGCTGTGAGAATCTGCTTTTCCATCCCCACCCCAAAGAACCTTCTTGAGGAATCAGAGAGGGGGTAAGAATATGTGGTTCCATAAGTGACGGGGTTATTATCGTGAAACTTCTGGAAATGGGCCTTCTTGTGACAGAAGAGGAGAAGTAACCCAAACATGCATTGCCCCAAAAGTGGACCACATAACCAGTGCTTTGCAGTCCCTTTACTGAAGTTCTGTTATCTTTCCTGAAAAGTTACCTGACTGCTGCACTGTGGAGGCAGTTGGGGTGTGCTTATCCCTGCCCCCACAATCTTGACAAAACATGACAACAGATTTCTGGGTGCTGAGAATAATTAATTTTCAGAGGTTATTCAGTTTTGTTTTCTTATCCATCATTAAAAAAAGTGGTTTCAGACAGTCTCAATCAATGGGAATCTGCAACAGCAGAAGTTTCCAAGCTGCTAGAAAAAAAAAAGTCATCCAACAGGTCCACTGAGACCAGTTAGAATCTGGAGTCTATTCCAGGTTCTTTTTACTACCCATGAAGACAGGGGACCTCAGACAGCTTGGCGCCGAGTCATCTGAATCGGCTCATAAAGCAAATAAAATTCCAGATGGTCATTCTTCAGTCCATCCTGCCTCTTCTGAGGAAGGATGATTAGATGTGCTTGATCTCCAGAATGCTTAGTATCACAAAAAGATAGAGAAGCAATCCAAGCGATTCCTCTATTTCCAGCTGAGAGCCAACCATTATCAATCAAGAGCACTGCCATTTGCTCTCATCACAACCCCCAGGGTGTTCCCAAAAGTAATGGCAGTGGTAGTAGCACATGTCCACCTGCTAGGGATCCAGATTTTCCCATATCTCGATTTTTCTCCTTACCGCTACTTCCAGGATCTGCTACTTCATCATCAGGACCTTCTGCACCAGTTAATGTAGGGTCTGGGAATTGCAGTAAATCAGTTCAAGAGCTAGAGATTTCCAACCCAACAGGTAGAATTCCTAGGATGCCACCAAGATAGGCCAAAACAGTTGGTCAGGTTATCCAATCCCAGAGTACTTTCTCTTTGGTTACTACACAGGTAATACAGCATTCATCTCCACCAGCAAAGTTACTTCTCTGAATGTTAGGCTTGATGGCTTTTACAATTACGCTAGTTTCACTAGCCATATTCCACATGAGGGTGCTCCAATGGACTGTTGCTGTACAATGGTCCCAAAACATCTGGCCCCTTCATGCCAGGATTCGTATCACTCAGATATACAAGGATCACATCATGTGGTGGCTAACATCTCTGTCAGCCACAGAGATTTCAATGGTTCTGCTAAGTCTAGCTGCTAGCTAGAATAACCACAGATGCTTCCCTTCTGGTGTGGGGGGCATTTCGAAGGGAGGCCAGTCCAAAGTTGTTGGTCACACCTAGCGAACAACCTTCACATCAGTGTCTTGGAGATGAGGGCAGTTATCCTAACGTTGCAGGTTTTTCAGGACTTTATCCCCAAGGGTATGATTTGCATTTAGACAGACAACATTGCAGCAGACTGGTGTATCGACAGGGGGAAACCCCATTCTTACCTTCTGTCAGAGCATGAGAGTGTGGCATGGAGCAGTGTCTTCACATCACATCAGTTTCTAATGGTAATGCGTATCCTGGGGACATCAAATTTCTTACTGGACAAACTGAACAGGACAATTTTGATGCCTCTCGAGTGGTGCCTCATATATATAGCTTTCTTCCTTTACTCCTAATAAACAAATTTATTCAGAAAGCAGGAAGGTGCAAGAGCCATTAAAGAGCTCCCATCAGACCAGAAGGAATCAAATGGGTTACTCCAGATTATTTTCAATGCCAAGAAAAACAAATGACATTAGGTCAATAGTAAATTTGAGTGACCTAAACTGTTTGACCCTTCGGAGAAGACTTTTGAATGGACACAGCACAGTCCATCCTTCTGTGATTATCCAGAGAAGATTGGATGTGCTCTTTTAACCTTCGAGATAGCCAGTATCAGGATTGCAAATTATCCTTCAGGACAGCTAACATCAGAATTGCAAAGCAGTCTAGGAGGTATCTATTTTCTTACTAGGAGACAGTCGGTGCAAGTTTTGTGTTCTTTCTTTCAGACTCCTCTCAGCCCCAAGGATGTTCACAAAATGCATATTAGGACATGGCAAGGGTGCAAAGATATTTCCCTGTTTTAGGTGACTGGATCCAAGCTGTTTTTTTTTTCACTGAAAGACTTGTTTTTTGCCTCAGGAGTCTGTCCTTAAAATGTCTTAAAGCAAAAATCATAAACAAGCCAACTTCTGAAGGCTTCTCACATCACGTGATATGACTTGGAAAGGATAAAAACTGTGTGAGCAAACCACACACAGCCTCCATTAAAAAACAAAGAATTTTATTACAAAATATAGGATTAGTGCTTTTGCGGGGTTACCACTTCAGATCCACAAAAGCATACACAAACAGTGTGTGTGTGTGTGTGTGTGCATGTGTGTGTGCATGTGTGTGTGTATATATATATATATATATATATATATATATATATATATATATATATATATATTTAAACACACACACACACACACACACACACATCTAAACATATACAAACGATAAAAGACAAAAAATTAAGCAATAAAACAATCAAACTAGTTATCGCCTTTTAATTAAGGCAGGTTTTAAAGGAATACCAGCATTACGACCTGGATGTTTGTGTGCCTGTAGAAATATAATCCACTTAACTTCTAATGTTTCCAAAAAATTATTAAAATCTCCTTTCCTATTACTAGGTTTAATGACTTGTAGAGCTCTAAAGGTGAAAACATCATGCCCTGTCATACTAGCATGGTTAGGCAATGCATTGGTCGAATCTTTGTTACGCATACTACCCAAATGCTCTAATATACGCTCTTTAAACAAACGTGTAGTTTTGCCTACATAGAAACCATCACAAGAGCTGCAGGTTGCCAAATATACTAAATTGCAGCTTCTACACGTTGACACAAATCTAGGTGAAAATACACTTCCAGTACTAAGATGGATGTATTGAATCTCTAAGGCAATGGAGGGACATTCCTTGCACTTACTACATGCAAATGTGCTATGATTACTCCGTGGTTTATGTGATGTCAGATATAAGTCCATAGCCAAGTAATCTTTTCAAATTCTTGTTCCTAAAGACAAAACTAGTACATTCACCTACAGTACTTCTTACTTTACTGTCAGCCATTAATATAGGCCAGTTCCTCTGTATAACCTGGCAGAACTGCTGCATATGTGGATTATATCCCTACAGGCACACAAACATCCAAGTCTTAATGCTGGTATTCCTTTAAAACCTGCCTTAATTAAAAGGCAGTGACTAGTTTGATTGTTTTATTGCTTAATTTTTTTTTGTCTTATCATTTTTATATGTTTAGATGTGTATATGTATATATATATATATATATATATATATATATATATATATAATATGTATGTGTGTATATATGTATATATATATATATATATATATATATATGTGTGTGTATATATATATATATATATATATATATAAAATGTATGTATGTGTGTGTGTATATATATATATATATATATATATATATATATATATATATAATGTATGTATGTGTGTGTGTATATGTATGTATATATATATATATATATATATATATATATATATATACACTCCATGTTTGTGTATGTTTTAGTGGATCTGAAGAAGCGGTAACCCCGCGAAAGTGCTAATCCTGTATTTTGTAATAAAATTCTTTGTTTTTTATTGGAGGCTGTGTTTGGTTTGCTCACACATTTTTATCCTTAAAATGTCTTAGTCTGGATGGCTTTCCAAGATGGCTGCACACTGGTCAACAGCCTAATTTCAGCTCGTCTAGTGTGAAAAAACAAAACTTTTATATTGAGGCCAATAATTCTGCCTGTTTTTAATATAATTTAGTTACTGGCTAGTAAGTACACTGCTTGGATGTCAGTAAAAAAGAAACCTAGACAGCCTAATAGAAAATTAAACTAGAAAAAAGTGAAGAGAAAACATTGACTGGGAAGAATCTTGCAGCTGTTCAGCAAAAAGCAGTTCAGACTGCAGCTTTGGTACAAGAGATGGCTTCCAATAATTTAGAGGAAAAAAAGAAGTCAAATGTGCTCAGATTTGATTAAAATAACTGAAGCATTCAAGCAGTATATCAACTCAAATAAATGGATGAAAAAATGGAAGAATCCTTAAACAGATACTGAGATGAGCTGATGAAACTGCAGGAATCAGAGACTGAAATGAAGAAAAGGCTGGCTGAGTCTAAGATTGCTCAAGAACAGTTATTTTGAAAATGGTAGAGTTAGAGGGCAGAGCATGCAGACAAAACCAGAGAATTTCTGCTCTACCAGAGAAACTGGAAGGAGCAGATTGTATTAATTTCATGAAAGTACAAATAAGTAACTGGGCTGGTATTCTGTAGCAGTTGTTAATTTAAAGGGTACATTATATGTATGTATGCTCCAAATCTGGCGATGAGAAAGCAGCCAAGACCTGTATTAGTTAAGATCCAAACATACCAGAAAGAGGTGATCCTGGTAAAACTGTGGCAGAATGACAAAATTATTAAAAATTGGAGACAGTAGATCGTTTGTGGAAAATGATTATTCACTCTACACCAGGCAAAAGAGAAGCAAATATATCCCTGCAATCAGGGAATATTAAGAGTCAAGTGTAAGATTCAAGCTGCTGTATCCAAATGTCTTAATTATATTTTTCCTGGAGGAACAAAGTAATTTTTTTGATGCAGAACTAGCTAAGGAGGAAATGCAAAAGCTTTGTCTAACGGGGGTGAGCCATCAAATAGAAGGGGACTCTGTTTCTCATTCTTCTAATTGTAAGGTTCATAGAGAGATTTTACCTGTGAAACATTTTCCAATGTTCTAAAGGAAAATGCTTGAAAGACCGAAAAAAACCCAAAAGAGTTTACTGGAAGAATTGAGAGCACTTTGGACTTGAACCATAGTCTGGGATTGGGAAATGGGGATGAGCAGGAAAAAGACCAGCAGCACTTTAATTAGTGAATAAATGTGAAACTATATAAAGCATCAGTCACATTTTGTGAAATATGGCTTAACAAGAAAAAGCATCTGAGACAAGAATGGATTTTTGTTAACTTTGTTAAACTTGTCAAGGAACTGACAGGTATATGCCCCACTTCATGTTGTTAATGTTTGGAAGGATATTAAAAAGGAAAAATATTTGTAAGTAAAATAGTTTTTGTTCTTAACAGTATTTGTATAAAACATTTTATATTTTTAGTTTTAAGTATTGTGGGTATTGCAATACAAAAAGAGAAGAAAGCTTGGATAAAATCATGTTTAAGTCAATAGGTTATAATATTGGACTATTGGAGCAGGGGACAGGGTGTAAAAGTGTACTGATTATAATATATGTAGAACTGAAGTATTTTCTTTTATTTTGGCATAGGCGAATGGCTGGATTAATGTCCTTGGCTTAAGCTAATAACATTTTTGTGAATGCAGGATTTTTTTTTGAGAATGCAGGATTTTTTTTTCGAGAGACCACAATGTAATGAATAGTTTTTAAGCAAATCAATTTTCAGTTCGAGTTGAAAAGTTTGTAGCGGACAGCAGTTCTTCATATTCTTGTGTGTCCATGGAAACAAGCTGACTTAAGGTGAAGTTAATAAATCAAGAGGTCTTGACACTTTTACTGAGAGAAACAAAATTAAAAGGTACAAAGGCAAGCAGCTCACTAAAAATACAGTTTGAAATTATTGGAAGTGAATGAGAGCTTTTTAGGTAACTAAATACTGTAATGCATTTGCCTAAAAAGGTGTATAATTTAGTCTTATTTAAAGATGGCCAGTGTACCACTTTTTCTTAAGGCTAAATATTAATATTTTCTGAAAGCTTGCAAGTTGTTTTTCACGTATTGAGGGGGAATAAAGGATAAGACAAGAAAAGACAGCAATTAGTTTAAGTAGGAGCACAGGGAGAACAGGCTGTAATGTGTCTTTCATAGATAACCTTAATTTTAGGTTAATTAATGTTTGTTGGTGCAGCCGTCGTTTTGGGACATTTGTTCCTATCAGGAGGGTTAAACTTCATTATTTGAAAATGTATGTAGTTTTGTGTATTTGTTTTAAGTTTATAGGTTATGGCGGTGTTCTGTAGATGTGTGTTTTTTTTTTTGTTTTAGAGTTTTCATTAAAACAAGAAGTCTTATAAAATGTGACATTCAAAAGGACAAGAAGTAACTGTGTAAAGGATCAACCTGCCACACAGTGGATCCATAATAGGTGGTAATAAAAATCTTTTGTCATAATGGCTATACCAGACATATTATTTTGGAATGTGAATGGCCTTGCAGATGTAGACAAAAAGGTAAGAGTATTAAGTTATATTAAGAGATGCAGAGTACAAATAGCAATGCTACAGGAGACACATTTAGAAGGAAGTGAGCATGTGAATCTGATAAAAGGATGTCAGGATAGACATTCAGTAGAGTATTGGGGACAAAGGAAAAGGGGAGTACTTGTACTAATTGCTAGAAGAGTTCTAATAATGATAGAAGAGAGAAAATATTAATCCTAGATTTGTGGTAGTAAGAGGCTGCTGGCAAGGGAGGAGGATTACACTGGTATATATTTATATTCCACCTGAAATACGCAATTATTGATTTTAAACTATTTTGTGAGAAATGGCTTTAAGCAGGGAATTTTACTTGTAGTTGGGGCTTTGACTTGATTTGCAACAGTGAGGATGTATCTGGGAGACCTAGAAGGGGAAACGTAACAAAGAAAGGTAGATTTCTGAAGGAATTTATGAAAATACTTGAACAGAATGCATGAATTCAGCATAGGAAACTCTGAAAGAATTTGCATATTAGTCCCCAAGGTACCATAACTGGGCCAGAGTAGGCATCATTTTTTTCTTAGGTTATAACTAGTGAGTGGGTTAAAATGAAAGTGGAGAATAGGGTAGAAATGAAAGCGAGAGGGTTAAGAAGTAACGACTATTATTTACGGGGAATGACAAAGGTTGAAGTATTGTAGAATAAGCAGAATCTCACAGAACAAGAGGCGCAACAACACAATACTAAAGAGAAAACAGGGGTGTACCTGGATAATATGCTTGACTTCAGAAAAATTGCTGCTAAGCAACTGTTTTTATGATCACTCCAGAGCACAAAAACTTTTAGCACGATGACTTAGGCAGCAGAAATTAGAGAGGGTTGTTGCCAGACTTAGGGAGCCTTTAACAAGAAAAATAATTGGACATCCTGTAGAGGTATTGGAGATAATTTGGAGATGTTATGAAAATTTGTTTAAAACAGGGGAATGTTGAAATCAAGAAAAAGCACAATACTTATGGAAGACATAAGTATGCCAAGGTTAAAGACAGATGAGGCTCAATAACTAACAGCTAAGATAAGAGGAGAGGAGATAAAAATAGTGATGTATAATCAGTCTGCATGAAAGTCTCCAGGAATGAATGATATTCCTGTGGAAGTTTGGAAATTAAGAGGGAAGAAAGTGATAGAAATCTGGAAGGTTTTTTTTAACGATATTTTAAAAGGAGGGGAAGCACCAACATCCTGGGAGAAAGCTGTGGCTGTAATACTTAGACAGTAAAGACTCATCAGACCCAGCTTCATATAGACCCATTTCAATTTTAAATCATGATTAAAGTGTTTATGCCTAGAATAGCTAAAAGAGTGACAAAGGTGTTGCCAAAATTGATAGATATGGATCAATGTGTTTTTGTGGAGGGGAGGCAAACATTTGACATTAATAGTATAATGATGATTCACACTGATGCAGAATGTAAGAAAATATTGCTGCTGTTGGAAGGTGTTGCTACAGAGAAGGCATTTGACAGAGTAAGCTGGGATTTTGAGCAAGACAATGGAAGCATTCACATTCCCTTTTAAATAATAAGGTTAATTAGAAGGATATATGAAGAACTGCTGGCAGAAATTTAAAAAGTGGGAGAGTTCCTCTCTGATAAGTTGTCTGAACAGAGGAACCAGGCATGGGGTGTCATCTTTAGCCTTTATTTGCTTTATATTTAGAGCCATTGGCAAATCAAATAAGGGATTCAGAAATATGCAGACAATATTATTTTGTACTTGATAAAACCAGAAAAGGACATCTCAGTGTGGTGGACCATTCTGAGGGAGTTTCACTTTTTTTTAGGGATCTAAAATTAATGAAGGCAAAACAAAGTCTGTAGCTGTAAACTGTATACCCACACATGAATTGGTTCAGCAGTAACCATATTTATGGGGACTCAACAAAATTAAGTATTTAGGAATATGGGTTAAAAATGATTCTGTTATGGCAGTTAAGGATATGTGGGAGGAGATTAACCAAAAGATAGTTCAAAAACTGAGAAAATGTGGAAGCTTGTGTTTATAGATAATGGATAGCAAGATACAAACAGTGAAACGTGTTTTTAGTCGCTTTAATTTTTTTATATGCAGGTCCGGCATATTTTTATCAACCAGAGAAGTTGTGGACAGTAATAGAGTTGAAGGATCTTATCTGGGAGGGGAGGAAGGCAAGGGTCAAGTGGGTTAAATAGATCATTCCAATACAATAAGGTGGTTTGGGATTACTTGATTTGAAGGGATATTTTAGAACTACACAGTTAATGCCTGCTCTATATTTCAGAAACGTAAAGCTATAGATCAAAAGGGAAAGGGATGATGCTGGAGTGGGAGGGGGAGGCATTTAAACAAATAAGGAGAGTGAGATTTTGGATGCAGTTCCTTAAGGAGAATAACAGCCATATATAGAATATTATATTCATAAAGTAGTAAATTATTCTAAGAACTAAGCCAACAAGAGAAGGGAGATTCTGCCAGTAGGAATGACTGCAATTAGGGGTACAGCGAATATGTAACTTGGAGGCTGGAATTTACTGGAGAAAACTGGAAAATGAGGCAAGGTACTGGGAGCAAATAATTAGAGGAAAAGTCAGTAGAATGGGAAGAGGTTAAGATGACATTTGGACTGTGGGGGCTAAAGACTGCTTTCACTGTTGGGGATTGTTATCAGTGCATAGGCAAAAGAAAGGAAGGGGGGGGGTTGGGGAATCCTAAGTAAAAGACCTGCTCTGGTAGAGATTTTACTTGAATCTAGAACAAAAGCTGCTGTTAAAGGGATAATTATTAATAACATTCCATGATAGTATAGGAATCGATCAGAGGAGGTTCGAAAAAAATTGGGAAGAGAGGTTGGATAAGCAATTCACAAGTAAACAATGGGAGGACCTATGTATATCTCCCAAATATGAGACAAAATATAGATATTTGCATAGGTATTTTTATACCTCAAGCAGACTCACAATAATTTTTCCTTGGGTACATGGTAAATGTTGGAGGTATGATGGGGAAGGAAATGGTAACTGTGTACACATGTTTGGGAGTGTAATGAATTGGAAGATTTTAAAACTTCCCTACAGAGTGTTCTGTCAGAAATATTTGGTGACCAAATGGTTGTAAGTAAGAAAAATTGTTTGTTTGTTTGTTTATTTGTTTATTTATTTATTTTTGAGCTGGTATACAGGATCTGAATTGCCAAGAATATACTAAGACCTTGTTAAGTTCATTTCTGGTGGTTGACAAAAAGCAATTACTAGAAAGTGGAAATCAGTCTAAACCAACTGTATTTGAAGTAGTAAATATTGTTACATTGATAAAATAACTGGAAGTGGGATCTTTAGAAAAGGGTAGGTGCAAGTTACATGGAAAAAATGGAAATTGTGGGAACAATACATGCAGAATGTTTTGGAGGAGGAGTAAGGTTTAAGGGATGGTAGGAACTGAGCAATTTATGAAATGCTGGATTGATAATTGTGTAAAAGAATGTATGCAGTGTATTATGTTTGCAACTATGAACATGTTAACATGGTTTTTCTTTTATATAAGTATATGTTTGCCTATGTCTTAAGTGATCATTTTTTAATGCTACATTTATTGACTTAACTACCAAAACAAATGTCATAGTCTAGAGTAGCATTGATCCTTGTGAAATCCCGTTTTGAAACCCTCCGGCTAATCTTGCTGCGCTTCAGCCTGGACACATTAAAGATATGCAGAACATCTTTTCCTCTAGAAAGAGCAAAGATGACTTATGCTGGACAGGCTGAACTAAGTACTTGCTCAATGTATGCTCAGTTTTGGTTCAAATCACTAGGCCTTGTGACAGCAGTGAGTTCTCTTTGCAAGATACCACATGAGGGGACTTCGGTGGACACTAACAGCAAGAAGAGAACTCAGTTTTTTTCTGAAAGAAGCCATCAAAGAGCTCAATTCCCAATTGCTTTTTTCAGTGGTCTCTGCTGTCTGATCTGGCGTTCCAATTGATGAGACTGTTGAGAGCTTCAAAGAAGCATTGTAAATAATGGATGCATCTGCCCTACTTTGTTTCAGATTCCCACTAATTTTGCAACTGTCTCCAAGGACACTTGTTATATATAGTGGGGATGGGGGTCATTATGATGCACAAACTGTCCAAGAAGTTTGGAACCCTACAGGGGTAAATTTTCATGTCCGTATACTGGAAAAAGTTGGCAGTTCATTCTTCTTATAGTATTTTTCAGGCTTTCCTGCCCCAAGAGTGTGATAGCCTTCAACCAGTATACCACAGCAGTGTTTTGGTAAATCAGGAGATAAGGCATACAATCTCTTCTGATAGTCAGATACATTTCAGAGGAAACCAGGTCACTTTTAGACTGACTCAGCCAGTCTGATGATGCCTAAGAGTAGTCTCTAAATCCCCTTGGTGGTGGTGGCTTTACAGTTGTTAGGCCAAGACTTTCTGTGACTTATTTGCTTTGTAGCTCAGGGGTTAGAGCACTGATCTAGTAACTAAGGGGTTGTGATTTCAAATCTCAGCAAGGCCTCTGTTTGCCCTTTTAGGGGTTAGGTGTTGGCATAATAGTCAAGATATTTACCTTACAGACACATGGTACAGGGTTTGATTCTTATGTTTTGGAAGCATGGCTTGACTTAAAAAGGCCCCCTGAGGGTTGTTAGCCTAGTAATAACCTTTGGACCTATGAACCAACTCCTTGCCCTTAATTCCTTCCCTGGTGACATGCTCCAGGGATGCAGTGGTCCAGATCCCCCCTCCCACCTTTTTTGAGGATGAGACTGATTTATGCTACTTTGCCTTCTGAATTAAAGCCTGCAGTCATTTTTATAACCCCTTTTTGGACTTAACATTTATGGTCTCTGTCTCGCTTGTTGGAGAAACCACTGCAGCTTAGTCCACTCAGAACCCTTCTATCTCATCACTTGGGTAAGCCTCATCTGATGTCTCCATTTTCAGTAGAGGCTAGTAACCCTTCCTTGCCTATTAGAGTGGTGCAAACTCATCTTCCCAAAGCCTACTAAATGAAAGTCTTAAAAGCAAATGGTCTTTATGGAAAGACAGACTTATCTCTATATGCTTGGTTGTATTGACCACTCCATTTCCTTTTGTCCTGGAATATCTTTTTCAGATTTTTTACTCTGGACATAGTCGCTCAATTATAAAGGTAGTTTAGCTGCCATATCAAGTTGTCAGGAATTGTTAATGGCAACTTCCTTTCGAGGCCACCATTAAAAATTCAGTCTCTCCACAGGACATAAACTTTTCAGATTGTGAAGTGCACTCTCCCACGTTAAGCCTGCAGTTTCTGCAGAGTTGAAATAAATTACTTTCCTGGAAGACATTACTTCAGTTAGGATAGTCTGAGTCACAAACCTCATTAGCTAGGACCCCCTTACTTAATCTTTCATAAAGACATTATTTCTCTATCTGATAATTTCTTTTTTGTTAAAAGTTGCTACAGAAATTAACTTTAATTGAGATGCACATCTACCATTTTTCTTCCGTCGGTATTCTAACTACAGGGAATAACTGCTTCACTGTATGAACACGAACTCGCAGCTGAGGCTTTATTTTAGGTCCACCAGAGATGGATCCAAGGATGCCCGATACTCCAGACACAAACTGACCCTTAGCAACCTGCAGGAGACTGTGAGTACAGAGACAGGGTTCTGAGATGATTTACACAGAATAATGTGTTTATACTCTGGATTCTA
Organism: Protopterus annectens; assembly: GCF_019279795.1. NCBI lineage: Eukaryota > Metazoa > Chordata > Ceratodontiformes > Protopteridae > Protopterus > Protopterus annectens. The sequence continues at coordinate 1,667,236,621 of NC_056737.1, forward strand.
CAATAAGGAATCTTTGTGGACATTCCAACTGCTGCGCATGTCTGGTCAGGCACACACTGAAGGTGCACCATACTCTACTATGGATCCTATAAGGGCCAAACAAAAGTGGCACTGTGACCTCCTTGGACCCAGATGACATGCCCTTATCCAAAAGTTGAGTGGCATAGAATGACCTTCCTACCACCTGGCCACATGCTGGTCAAAGGCCAGACCACCATTCACATATGTTCCCAGATCCCTGACCATTGGGCCATGTCCTAGGGGTTATCTTATAGATGGTGTAATTAGTCTGGGTGACCCCTTTCCCAAAAGGCACTGTAATGCATTTCTTGGCATTGAGGTTTAATCTGTGACTTTGGCACCAGTCATTTGTCTGTGTTGGACCCTCTTATATTTGTGTTTTGGAGGAATCTATGATAGCTTCTTCTTAGTTTTACCAAATTATTCCACCAAGGGCGGCCTTCACTTGTCACTGCTGTTACCCTCTTTGTCTGTATTCTGATATTATTCCCAAATATCTCTACCATGTTTTTTTTTCTTTCTCTCTCTCACTCTGTCCCCCCTCACCCCACATGAGTTATGTTCCAAGTACCTCAGTTTCTTTGGCTAACTTATTCCTCTCTAATAGTAAATACAAATATTGATTAAATGCTGTACAAATAACAGTACTGTAAAACATTTCCTCTAGATATTTTTCTTAAATTTCTGACTAGCTCTTTAGTAGGGATTTTAATTTGTTAATCAGCTAATGTAGAACTGGCATGATTATTCCATTCGCATGCATGTATGCAGGCAGACAAAAAACACACACACACACACACACACACATGTACACACAAACAATTTATTTGAGCAGCAATACGTGAAATATTTAAGAATAAGTTTGATTTTAAATACTGTATACACTCTTGTCAATTTTATTGTTCTTTGAGTAAGTCAGGGGAAATATAGCCATGGGTTTTGTGCAAAGGATTAATAAGTCCTCTGGCTTTTTATTTTCTTGACTTGCTTTAATTTTTAATAATTTGGGTTTTGTATTGACTGGTTTACCTTAACAGAATTTGTAACAGTCGCGCTACATAAATCAGTGAAAAACAAATTAACATTACCCAGAGAAATTAGTCACTCTTGTTTAAGTTGTAGAATGATGTGCTTTTTAGAGGATTTCTGAGATTAATTACAGTAGCCTAACTGAGACTGATTGTACAGATACTGCTTTTAATTATTTTCTAGATACTCAAATAGGTTTACTAATAAAATTTCGAATGGCACTCCGTCGACTGTGCTATAGTCAGCAACGGAAGTTCGAAAACGTTGAATGTCGAAGTAAAAAAATCAATCTAGGAACGGTTTTAACATGGGTCGAGGTAGGTGTTCAGTATTATTCTGAACTACAAACCTCTCCCCTACCTCGACCCATGTTAAAACCCATTCCTAGATTGTTTTTTTTGAGTTCGCAATTATCATTTTCGAACTTCCGTGTTCGACTATAGTATAGTCGACAGAGTGCCATTCAAAATTTTAATAGTAAACCCTAAAATACTATGTATTCATCTGCTATACAGCGAGTCAGACTGCTGTTTACTGTCCTAGCTAGTAGATGAGCCATTAATCCAAGTTATTCTTTTTCAGAAGCATAAAAAACTACTTTGTTTATATGCTTTGTTTTATAAATGAATAGAAGGGTCATTTAATGCATTCTCTTAACATACCCATTTTTCTTTAGTTTCTTTTTCTATTTCACAGATTTCATTCCAGAAGTGTGTAGGTTTAGGCCATGTGTTCTTGCTTATATGTTCATGTGCTTTGTATATATTTACAATGCTTGCAATCCAGAGAACTATTGAGGAGCCAAGCCAAAACTCCCAGTTGCTTCCTGGCCTGTCTGGTTAATTGATTTGTTCAAGGTCACACAGTAAGCAAATGAGGGCTGAGGGCTGAGAGAATTGAAGTCTGTACCACAAGGACTGCAGTCTTAGACTTTTGTTCAACTGACTGAGTTCATTTTTCTTCTTTGTGGAGAATCATATTTGTCACCTTTGCCTTATGTGCTGCTACTGTTTTGTTGAGTCGAACTGTTTTTGACCTAAAGGACTTTAGCACATGGTCACTTTTTCTTTAGGGTTTTCTTTGCAAAAATGTTGAAGTAAATTGCTTTTATCCTCTTCAGTGCCTTGTATTTAGTCTGATCTCTCTGCCATGGCATGCCCTTCTTTGGTGGCTGTGTATAGTATAGTTAATAGCTACATTGAGATGCATAAGCCCCTTCACTGCGGCAAGGTAACAGTCTGGAAGTGACCCTAACATACGGATTTCTTTAAATGTAAATTTTTACCATTTACACAAGTTGGAGATTTTTTTAAGGATTGACATTTCTTTCCAGCTTCTGGACAGCTTTACTTCTGTTGTAGAGCATCTTGTTTATTGTTTTTGATAGGTAGTCATAAGTGGTATTTTATTGATCATATATTAGAACATCTTTAAGCTATTTATATCCAGATTTTCTGTGGTGAAATAAGTATTTTGTTGTTGTCTTTATGGTGGTGAACAGATAGATTCTGATGTTTACTTTAAAAATAGTTTTAGCGTCTTATAGTGCAGCTGATACAAATTGCTTTTAAACATAAAGGGCAGTACTTGTCATGCTAATGTTTAAATATGGATGCTCACTAGTCCTTTGATTTCCTTTTTTTATTTTATTGTGGTTTTTCACTAATGGTTCATTTACGGTTTTATATTTAGTCATGGAAAACTAGGGAGGGCTGAGACAACACAAATCTTTTTTCTTCATGAAATGTTATTGAAGCACAACTCTTTATATATGTTCTTTCCTGTTAAGTTCCTCCATGATTAAGATGGTTGAGCAGTATTATAAGCTTCTTTAAACAAATGAAGTCTGTAGAGTTGAACTGTCTTATTCTGAAATGCTAGAAGTCAAATTTGAGTCATGAAGGGAAGGCTTTTGTTTTTGTGTTTATAATGCAGAAATGTGTGGATACTGTATTTAACTCCTGTTTGGATCTGTTGATTGAGTACAGATTGCAACCTGTTCTGATGACAACACTGTACGAATCTGGCGTCTGTTGCGCAACTTTGAGGATGAAAAATCGAGGTTGGGAGAACAGAGTTTGGTGGGATGGGCAAACCAAAGGAAAGAAGCAGAAAAAGAAAGGGGAGGTAATAAGGAAATTTCTTAATGAATAATTTACATTGACTGTTCTAAAATCATTTTAAAATTGTTTGTGTGCACACCCTGGAGACTGATTCTAATGTTAGCATTTCAGAGGATTGTCCCCGTGCCCCAGAGGAATACGTAAGTCCTTTGCTGATCTGATCCTGGTCGCGTTGTAGGCAAATAGTAGCTGTGATAGTAGTAACTGCATGGCATGGTGATTTGACATGAATGAACTGCTTATTTTAGACATTTCCAAACTGGTTTGATTCATTGCTGCTTTTGTATATCTATCCTGAACTGTCCTGTAATAAAACTTTCATCCTCATGACTGCGCATCACTCTGTTTGCCGTAAGACTCACCACTGCATTCCATCCAGTAGAATGGAATTGGCCACCAGTTGATGTCCATCTTCCAGCCAGAACTAAAATCAATACAGACATCATCCCCTTTTCAGCACTTCCTGTGCCAAAGCCATCAACTGAAAACTCTGCTGCAAAACCTGCACTAAACTCCTTCATTATTGCTGATGTCTATGGTTGCTTTGTGATGTGCAAATATACCAAATATGAGACAGATTCTTCCTAATGATTACCATTTGCAGTGTGTATTTGATTGGGCGAAAGCCAAGATGTTTTAAGTTGTGTTTACTGCAAAAGTTTCAGTAGGTGAGCTCTGCTTAGCAGAGCTAAGAATCTCAGGATCTTTCTAGATCACTCATGCTTGAAGGCTTTAGTCTGTTCTAGTACTCTAATGATCAGTACGTCACCTAAGATGGGGTCCCTCAAGAAAGCATATAACTGCTGAAAACAAAAGTGCAAAAAACTATCTGTAGTAAAGGAAGCAGATAGATGATAAGACTGTAATGAACTTGACAGACCCACTGCAGCCCTAGAATGACATCTGTGGGGCGACCAGTACTTAACTAGTTGCATGTACTTTGCTAAAGAGTGCATAGGAACCCTGCAAATAGCTCCTCCATCCATATCTAATGGGCCCTGTCCAACTACTGTGGGTGTGGCTACACAACAGAGGAGGAAAGATTCCAGGGTAGAATATCTTGTCTGTCCAAATGAATTGCAGTTGTCCATGGTTTTATAACCCAAGCAAAGTGGACTTGATTCACTTCAGGTTCTTTGAGGAAACCATGAATCTTAAGGCGAGTGTTTTAATGGGGAGGTGGAATACCTTTCATTTGAAGATCTTTGGTCATCCCTTCAGTAGTCTAAGTTGCTGAAGTTTTTTTGAAACTGTCTTTTGAGCCAAATTCACAGCCAACAGCACTAAGAAGCCACTTAGACTTTAAACATTGCAGGAAAAACACAGTTTGTATAAAAATCTAGTGAATGACCCAGCAAATTGCTTCATTAGATACTGCCAGGGGTCTAAGCTTGGCACTTAGTTTAAACACAGTTCCTCATGTTTTGGATAGCAGGATCCTCCAGTTAAATCTGGAAACAGTATACACATCTGCAGCTTTTGATGATTAGAGCTATTAAGTTCAAGACCTATGTTTTATTATAACTAGAAGAAGTAGTAAAGAAAATAGAGATGTGACAGGACATTACAGAGGCCACTGGGGTGAGCCAGATGGACTGACCAAGGTCTGTGAGGTGAGTTGGTAAGCTCTAAATCATGTATGGTTGTCATGTCCTAAGTATTTGCACCAGGGCAGAAGCTTCAGGCAGTCCTCCAAAGGTATGCCTGGCACAGATTACATCCTCTTCCAGATGATATTAAACAGCTGCTTTTAAATGCCACAGTAAGTAGAAGCTTCTCTTTATATGTCCTTTCTTGTCACTGTTGCAGTATTCTTAATATCTGGGATATCTTGCCAAGGATAACCAAACATCTGACCAGCAAACCAAAGACACTTCAAATTCCAGGCACCGTAAGTCAGACATATGTCCTACATCTAAGGCATAAGGTACATATGTTCATAGGTGTTTTCTAAGCTAATGACCACAATAGCCTTTTTTAGCCTAGCCATACATCACAAATCTCTGACAAGTTCTGGTACCCTTGATGAGTGTAAGCAGGGACTTGGGAGTTGAAACATGTACATTTACGTGGACCTACGAGATGAACCATTTAGAGGCTGTCTGTGTCCATTAGAGTGAGAGGTGCCACACCAGGGATGACTTTCCTGTTCTCCATCCAGTTGTTCAAATTACACTTGAATTGGGTTAGGGAAGAACTCTGCTTCACATGGATGATCAGCTTGTTCCAGAGAAGTAGTCGTCTCTGGGATACAGACCTGTCTCTCCAGCAGGTCCTTTTATACACAGGCAATGTTTAAGTCCTTAGAATGGGTAATTCTGGTGGTTGTTTTGTGGATATGCAGGAGGTCCATTAGAGTGGGGTCTGACAATGCATTGTACGTCGGGCATAGATCTCCCCCAACAGCCTCTAGGAGACAGAATGCAGGGATAGGGCCTTCAGGCAGTCTGCATAGGACATGCTACATATGCCCTGTTTATGTTTAGTGAGAAACCTCTGTGGACGTTAAAATTATTGGATATGCCTGGCTGGGTACATACCAAAGGGGGCATTGTACTCAACGATAGGTCTGATGAATGCCTAATATAGTGGAACAATGACTTCTTTGGACCTTGGTGCCATACCTTTGTTTATAAGTTAATGTACAAGCTCCTAATCCTCAGAACTTCCTTGCTGCCAGTCTGAATGCTACTTTGGTTTCTGCCTGCAAGATGTTTGAGTTTGTTCACCCACTGCAGTTTCTAAAGATAACTGCCTTGTTGGGGTTTCTTCCTTTCATTTTTTTTCTCCTTTGGTTTGCCTTTTACATCTCCTCGAGGAAGGGGAAAATGTGACTGTGGGAGGAGAGATTTCCCCAGAAAAATAAGCATGAGAATTGACTTTTTTTTGTTTGGGTGGTATGCATAACCATACCCACTGTGAGATCTGTCAGGCCTTTGTCCCAAAGACTCTGCTGTTGTCTCTCGTCTCTTTCTGTTTACCTCTAGGACCAGCATTTATTTATTTACATTTGTTTACCGGGAAATTCTGACTGGACACAGGTCCTTTTTCAGTGGAGGCTCGGGGGAAAAAGCTCTGCATGCATAAATTGAGTTACAGTATTGATCTTGACAAACAGTAAATACCAGAGCAAAATATACATAGTAATAATATATAGTTAAGACAGAAAATACATAGTTATAACATTGATTAAAAACATACATTAAAACAGGAGTTGTTTTTAAAACTCTTATTTCAGGGTACTATGGCCTCATGGTGTGGATGGCAGGAGAAATGGGGTAGAGGTTATACTAAAGGAACAATATGCCAAGAGTGTTTTAGACGTGAAGAGAGTGTCTGACCGAGTGATGTTTATGAAGCTCGAAATTGACGGTGTAATGATGAATGTTGTTAGTGCATATGCTCCTCAAGTTGGGTGTGCGATGGAAGAGAAAGAGAAATTTTGGAGTGAGTTGGATGAAGTTGTGGTGAGTGTACCTAAGGGTGAGAGACTAGTGATTGGAGCGGACTTTAATGGGCATGTTGGTGAAGTGAACAGAGGGGATGAGGAAGTGATGGGTAGGTATGGTGTTAAGGAGAGGAATGCAGAAGGTCAGATGATTGTGGATTTTGCGAAAAGGATGGACATGGCTGTGGTGAATACGTATTTTAAGAAGAGGGTGGAGCATAGGGTGACGTACAAGAGTGGAGGAAGATGCTCACAAGTTGATTATATACTATGTAGGAGGGCCAGTCTTAAGGAGATTGGAGACTGTAAAGTGGTGGCAGGGGAAAGTGTAGTTAAGCAGCATAGATTGGTGGTATGTAGAATGACGTTGGTGAACAAGAAGAGGAGGAGGAGTGTGAAAGCTGTGCCAAGGATTAAATGGTGGAAGTTAAAAAGGGTGATTGTGAAGTGGAGTTTAGGGAAGAGTTAAGACAGGCACTGGGAGGCAGTGGAGAGTTACCGAATAGCTGGGTAACTACAGCAAAACTAGTAAGGGTGACTGCTAGAAAGGTGCTTGGTGTGACATCTGGACAGAGGAAGGAGGACAAGGAGACCTGGTGGTGGAATGAGGAAGTACAGGAGAGTATACAGAGGAAGAGGCTGGCGAAGAAGAAGTGGGATTGTCAAAGAGATGAAGAAAGTAGACATGAGTATAAGGAGATGAGGCGCATGGCAAAGAGAGAGGTGGCGAAAGCTAAGGATAGGGCATATGGAGAGTTGTACGAGAGATTGGACACTAAAGAGGGAGAAAAGGACCTGTACCGATTAGCTAGACAGAGGGACAGAGCTGGGAAAGATGTGCAGCATGTAAGGGTGATAAAGGATAGTGAGGGAAAGGTACTCACAAGAGAGGAGAGTGTGTTGAGTAGATGGAAAGAGTATTTTGAGAGGCTGATGAATGAAGAGAATGAGAGAGAGAGAAGGTTGGATGATGTGGGGATAGTGAATCAGGAAGTGAAACAGATTAGCAAGGAGGAAGTAAGGGCAGCTATGACGAGGATGAAGAATGGAAAGGCTGTTGGCCCAGATGACATACCAATGGAAGCATGGAGGTGCTTAGGAGAAATGGCAGTGGAATTTCTAACTAGGTTGTTTAATGAAATTTTGGAAAGTCAGAGGATGCCTGAGGAGTGGAGAAAAAGTGTTTTGGTACCTATCTTTAAGAATAAGGGTGATGTGCAGAGCCTCAGTAACTACAGAGGGATAAAACTGATTAGTCACAGCTTGAAGTTATGGGAAAGAGTAGTGGAAGCAAGGTTAAGAAGGGAGGTGATGATTAGTGATCAGCAGTATGGTTTCATGCCAGGAAAGAGCACTACAGATGCAATGTTTGCTCTGAGAGTGTTGATGGAGAAATACAGAGAAGGTCAGAAGGAGTTGCATTGTGTCTTTGTAGACTTGGAGAAAGCATATGACAGGGTGCCTAGAGAAGAGTTGTGGTATTGTATGAGGAAGTCGGGAGTGGCAGAGAAGTACGTAAGAGTGGTACAGGATATGTACGAGGGTAGTGTGACAGTGGTGAGGACTGCAGTGGGAGTGACAGATCCGTTTAAGGTGGAGGTGGGATTACATCAAGGATCAGCTCTGAGTCCTTTCTTATTTGCAGTGGTGATGGACAGGTTGACAGATGAGATCAAACAGGAGGCCCCGTGGACTATGATGTTTGCAGATGACATTGTGATCTGTAGTGAGAGTAGGAATCAGGTTGAGGAGACTCTGGAGAGGTGGAGATATGCTCTAGAGAGCAGAGGAATGAGGGTCAGCAGGGCTAAGACAGAATATATGTGTGTAAATGAGAGGGAGGGTAGAGGAATGATGAGGATGCAGGGAGCAGAGTTGGTAAAGGTAGACGAGTTTAAGTACTTGGGATCAACAGTTCAGAGTAATGGTGAATGTGGAAGAGAGGTGAAGAAGAGAGTACAGGCAGGGTGGAATGGGTGGAGAAGAGTGTCAGGAGTGATTTGTGACAGACTGGTATCGGTAAGAGTGAAAGGGAAGGTCTACAAGAGTGTAGTGAGACCAGCTATGTTATATGGGTTGGAGACAGTGGCATTGACAAAAAGGCAGGAGTCGGAGCTGGATGTGGCAGAGTTAAAGATGTTAAGATTTGCAATCGGTGTGACTAGGATGGATAGGATTAGGAATCGGTATGTTAGAGGGTCAGCTCATGTTGGACAGTTTGGAGACAAAGCATGAGAGACGAGATTGCGTTGGTTTGGACATGTGCTGAGGAGGGATGATGGGTATATTGGGAAAAAGATGCTAAGGATGGAGCTGCCAGGTAAGAGGAATAGAGGAAGGCCTAAGATAAGGTTTATGGACGTGGTGAGAGAGGACATGCAGGCGGTTGGTGTGACAGAGCAAGATGCAGAGGATAGGAAGAAATGGAAAGAGATGATCCGCTGTGGCGACCCCTAACGGGAAAAGCCGAAAGAGAGAATGATGATGGCCTCTGAATCTGTCTTCCCCAGCATTCAGCTGGTATTGAAGAAAAAAGCCAAGAAGGCATGTACTTCACCTCTTACTGGCCATCTTCCTCCTGAGGGGGTCCCCTATCAGTTCAGTGAAAAATCAGTTCAGGGAACACCATTTTCAGTGCATTTGCATCGAACATGCCATTAATCAAACTGTTCATACTGAGATTGCGGTAGAGTGAGGATCAGGAAATTTGCCTTTCCCCACTGTAGTGCAGTTTCGGAGTTGGTATATATACTTAGCAAGGGAGAGCAGACCACCACTTGAGGGGAATTCGGTGAATGGCGTTTCAGATGAAATGCCGTTTGTTGAATTGACCATTCAATGACAGGATATAGACCCCTCCTAACTGAGATCTCCATCAGGTTGAATGAAGAACTCAAAGACCCACCTAGTGCCTCTGTTAGCTCTTTCCGTGACAACCCAATTGGATGCTGACATGGAGATGTCTACCACACATCCGCTGAGGCTATGCCTATGTCTGCTACAGATGTGGTGGAGGAACCATGACTGATTATCTCAGATTCCCTAGATACTTGTTAGGGAAGAGGTGCCTGGCACCCTCGGTAAATTTAGGCAGGGGTATGAACCCCCCCCCCCCCAAGACTGATTTAAAGCTGATGTTCCATTAATGAAAAACACTAGACCAGGCATATAGCAGATCCTCACCAAGAATGGCAGGACTTTACTCGGGGACTGTTCAGTACCCTTCAAGGTTCATAGAAGGTTACTAAGCTAGTAGCCCTAGAGCCTTTATAAGTCTAGCCATGTTAGTCCGACATATCCCCTTTTTGTTCTCTTTTGGGTAGTTTGCAGAATGAATTTATGAACAGAGAGGGTCTGTGATCAACCACCAGTTACCCCTGTCCATGAAGGACATTGGTGCCACCCCAGGGGCGAATTTGCAGTCTCTCATCCAATCATCCAGGTTGCGTTTGAATAGGGTCAGTGAGGAGCTCTGTTTTATGTGAATAGGGAGTCTATTCCTGAGAAGTGGCAATCTCTGGAAGACCTGTCTGTCTCTCCAGCATGATCTGTTGATGTCACAAGCTAGATTGAGATCCCTGGAGTTGAGTGATCTTGAGCCATTTGACTTGCAGATGTGCAGTATTTCCATTAGGGCAGGGTTGGAGATTTCCCTATAGGCCAGGCACACGTCATTGCTCAGCAGCCTATAAGATTCAGAGTAAAGTGACAGGGCTTTCAGATTGTTAACATAGGTCATGGCTTGGAGTCCCTGTATTTTCTTAGTGAGAAACCTCTGATTTTTTTTTCCAGCTGCTGCAGGTATCTGGTGAGGTACATGCAAAAGGGTGCATTATAATCTATTAGCGGTCTGATGAGGGTGGAGTTATAACATCCCTTGACCTAGATGCAATGGCCGTGCTTCTGAGGTGCACTACCTAAAAGGCTTTCCTTACCACTGTGGAAACATGGTGGTCGAATTTCAGATTGCCATCAACCTGTGTTCCCAAGTCTCGTACCACTAGGTTGGAACTCGGGGAGTTGCTGTCAATACTGTAAATTGTAGGGAATTCCATTTTGCCAAAGGGAATAATAATGCATTTTTTGCATTAAGTTTTTAGACCATGAGTTTGGCACCCATCATTTACTTGAGTTAGCCCTTCTTGTAATATGTTGACATCACTGGGGGACTCTGATTGCTCCCAATTTGCAATCATCATTGAACTTGGTGAGCCAAAGGCCATCTACTTGCGCCTGGACTTCTGAGAAATAGATGCCAAACAGTAAGGGCCAAACAGTAAGGGGCCCAACACAGACCCCTGTGGTACTGCACTGGTGATTGGTCTACTGGTGGAGGTGGAGTCATCAATTTTAACATTGTGTGTATTCTGTCAATGAGCCAATTGGCTACCCATCTAGCAATGTAAGAGTTAATCCTTGTCTTTGAGAGTTTTTCAATGTTGTGCGAGTGGGGAATTGTGCCAAATTCTGAAGCCCACTCAAGGATCATCTGCTTCTACTTCTGTTCCCTGTTCCTTCAAAGTATCCTAGGGAATCTGAATCTTCTGAGGATGAGGTGGATTTAGACTCTGGAGAGGAGATTTTGACCTACTCCTCTCTAATCACTGCCCTCTTGCCATGGGGTCTGAAGAGGAAGATTCACTCTCTCCTGATTCCCCTGTGGATGAATTATCCTTCGGGGATACCGTGGTTCATATGTTGGAACATTTTAAGTGCGATTCAGAAAACATATGAGCTATTACAAACAGATTCTCCTACGTCTTCTGCAGTCCCTCCAGTTTTGGTTGTTCTTTTGGATACTTTTCTCTTCAGCTTCCCAAGCCCCTGATTCCCAACCTCCTGCCCCCCCCCCCACAAAAAAAACCTAGTAGGCTCTTTAAGGTCCCTGATGCTCAGAAAATTTGTATAAAAACCCTTCCTCTAACTATGCTGTTACTTCTATAGCTAGTGATAAGCCATCTAAGCTGTCCTGCTCTAAGCTATTACACGATAAGGGAAGTTGTGCCATGGACAGGTGTGGGGAAGAGGTCTACACTTTGGTTACCTTGGCTATCTGAGCCATTAACTACCAAACCTGTATGACCTGGTATGTTCTGGCTCTTTTGTCTAAGCTGGGGGGCATTCTGACTGCTATACCTTATTCCAAGTTAAAGACTTCTGCTGTTTCCCTTTGGAATACTGCTACTCAGGTGGCTCATCCTTGTCTTAAATGTAGCTATGATGCTGCTGCTGATGCTTATTCTAGGACACTTGCAAAAGGATCTGTGATGAGGGGGTATTCTTGTTTGTCTCTACTGCCTCTTCGTGAAGACATCAAGGCAAGGCTAATTTGCTTGATTCTGCTTTACGCAACCAGAATCTGTTTTGGCACCGAGACCCTTCAAGATTAGGGTAAAGTTTTATACATGATTTGAAACAAATCTTTATCTCTTGCTCCTCAGTTTCAGAGTGGAGTTTACCCTAAATCTCAAAGTCTATGCTGATCCCTCAGACATTCTGGGATGCACGATTCAGGCCCAGACAGTGATGGCTTGCGTCCTGCCTCCCAAGGATCCTCTCTCACTTTGTCTATTTTCAGTTTCTTCTCCTTCCATCTCTTCCTGTCGATGAATTTCTTTGAGCTATGTGGTACATGGCATCCACCATTTCTATAAGTTTATAGGTAAGTACCAAGTTAGCTGCCCTTGCTGGCCATTTTAAGCCTAGCCATTTTCACTTTTTGTGCTCAAAATAACCTATCCTGTTTGCTTATACATTGCCCTTACCCATCCCATGGTCAATAATTATATATTACCCCTAATAAGAACAACTGGGATCATACCAAAGATAATTTCAAGGGGCCCATGCATGGGATAAAGCATTTTAGGAGCTGCTCTGTCCATTAATAGTATAGCGGGCAGTCTTGGTGTAAATTTTCTCTTTCCCATCCATAGATCTAAGTAATGGACAGGGATGAACTTTATTTTGTGTGGATGAGGTGTCTGTTCCACAGCAAAGCTATCTTCTCCAAAATATACCTGTCCCTCCAAACTGTTCTATTGATGTTGCAGAAGATGTTTATATCCCTACAAAGAGCATTTTTTTAAGTTTTTATTGGGTTTTCAATGTGTAAAATAATCACAACAATATTTAAATATTTACAGTCAGAGATTTGTGAATATAATGAAAACAAAATTCAACTAAACCTCACACATAAAAGAAAACTATTTACAGGAGTGTCCATTAACTATCACGTCATTCAGATCTCTAAGCTTTGTCCATGCATTGTAGCAAGAGGTAATCCTGGTTGTTCTTGACTTAATTGTAATGATTTCCAGGTGACAGACTTAAAGTGCAAGATTTATAAATTCTTTGAAGGAGGGTATATATTCGTTCTTCCAGTTCTGAGTTTTAACATTCTCACTATAGATAGTGTAGACCACAAACTGAGATATTTTATTTTTTTTAACACGTATAGGAATAGGAATGTTAAAAAGATTAGCGATTTAGATAAAACAAGTTTATCTCCAAAAAAGCCTGTAAAAAGAGATTAATGTTATTCCAATAAGGTGTTAAGACAGTACAGTCAAAAAACGTGTTACCCATCTGCTTTAAGTTCTTGTTTGCATTTCCAACAAACTTGTTTCTACTTGAACATTAATTAATTCAATTTTATGTGGTGTGAAGAAAGATCTATGCAAAATTTCCAAGTAAAAAGATTCTGTTCAAGAGCTGAAGTTGTATGTTTAGAAGATATTGGAATTAATTTTTGTCTTCTTCATTCTGAGGTCTATTATTAATTTGGGTAAAATAGTTCCAATAATTGTCATTGCAATTTTTTGTTTCTCTCCTCACATCTTTATATAATTTAGATAAGAGACCCTGTCCCAATGTGTTTTGTTGCATTAAGAATATTAGCTATTCAGTTAGTTTTGGGATATGATCCCTTATCCTTGGTTGCATTAACTTAATTTCCCCTTCTACATGTTTTCTGCAGGATTACATATCTAGCCACATCTTTACCTAAATTATATTTGTTCTTAATATAATAACAGAATGTAGTTTCTCATCTTTCATTAACTGAAACAAATATAGCAGATTTTTCCTCTTTAAATGTGATCATTGTTTCTAATTTTGAGGTAGAGATATTATTTGGTTATATGCCGTAGGAAATGTAAGGAAGGTCCATGCTTTATATGCCAGGTTTCTATATATACATTTTTTAAAAGTGTTTAATATAGTAGAAATGAAATAGGAGTCACTTGTTTTACTTTTTCATATAAGGTAATACTTTAATAACCAATGTAGTCTGTTATTTAGTATGAGATAATTATTAGAATATTTATGTTTAGAGTTTATAGGAAGATTTCCTAAACACTCTTTCCACATAGCTGTGTAAGTGTTATTAATCCAAAGATATATTGTTTTAATAATTGATGATAATGAATATAATTCTAAATCTGGTAGTCCCATCCCTCTTGCTGCCTAGTCTCTCATATGATGGTTTAAAGCAATGCTTGGTTTATTGGGATACTAGAGAAATCTAAAAATTAAAGTGTTAAATTCTTTAATAAAACTTTTTGTGATTTGTATAATATACAAGATTTTTGGTAAGATAATCATTTTGATTATAGATATCCTCTCTTCCATCGTGAAGAAAATTTTATTCCAGTTGTCTATTAGATTCTTCATATTTATACTGTTAGTATAATTATAATTTATTTTATCTTTAATGTTATATTTATTTTATTTATTTTTATTTTACATTTGTTGATATATGTTATAATTATTCATTTTCTTCTCTTTGACAATATATTTAATTTATTTTTGATTCAATTCTTTGTAGTTATAGGTAGGATTTTTGTTGTGTCATTGTTAAATGTTAAACCAGATTTTCTTTTAAATACATTCATTGCTAAGAAAACTGCAGATAGAGAATTATCATTGTTGTTTAATGTCAGTAGGATGTCAACAACAAACAGGTGAATTTTAGAATTTAAATTCTCATTTATGTTGATACATTTTATATCTATATATGATCTGAGAAAATTGTTAAATTGAATTAATAACAGATGGCACCACACTGACAAACTGTACAGCTGTATATTCATATGACAGATTTATTGAAACAAGCCGACCAAGCACTACTGTCAGATTATAACATTTCCTTTATAACACAGATATAATGCTGTCATGTACACTGCACTTCCTCAGCTGACTGATTAGAAAAATGTCCAACAAACCGTTCTCCCCAGTCACTTTTGATCAAGCTTCAAGCTCATCCTTGATGAAACATTCTTTTCCTTTATTGAAGCCTTCTTTGTCTGCAACATTATTTCAGTCCAGAGAAAACCAGGTGATCTTCGTGTTTCACTGTTGCAGTTATTACAATTGGGTTATCCTGCTGGCAGGCTACCCTCAGTCAGCCTGAATTCCAAAGTCTAGGTCCTTAGTCGGTTGCTGTCGCCTCTTCCCTGACGTCAGTGCGCCAGGGGTATAAAAGATGCAGCTGACACCATTTTTTTCAGTCTTTCTTGCCGCACGGTGCCTGAAGCAAAAGCAGTTCGCAAGTGCCGGTCGGCCGACTCCTGAGTTTTCAAATTCAAATTTCAGATCCGAAGTCTTCATTAAAGCTAAGCACCCCATTGGGGAAACTTTTTTCTTGCTCCAGACTGATGTCAGAAAAAGTTAATAATTGTATTTCTTGTGGGAAGCAAATACCTCATAAGGATTTTCATTCTTACTGTATTCCTTGCCTAGGCCCTGACTATAACGTTGCTAGTTGTCAGTTTTGTGCTAGATTTAACCAACGCACTATTAAGCGTCGGTACGATTTTGCTTTCCATTACTTTGGCAGAAGATTTAATTATATAATACATTTGGATCAGCCGACTACCGGAGTTTATAAAAAACGTAAAGAAAAAGAAAAGGACAGGCATCCGTGATCCAAAACCGACGAGGCTTCTGCTAGGCCTGTCACCGGTTCTCAGTGAAGCGCCTTCGCAGCCCCTGACGCCCGCTACCTCAGAGCCACAGGCCGCTTCAGATTCCCATGTGAAGCCAACTGGGCCTCTGGAAACTCAAGATGTTCATCGTGTTACCCTGCTGCAGTCATCACACTTGGGTTATCCTGCCGTCAGGCGGTCCCGCAGTCAGCCCGAATTCCAAAGTCTTGGTCTGGCGTCGGTTGCTGTCTTTTCTTCCCTGACGTCAGTGCGCCAGGGGTACACAAGAGGCATCCAACGCCATTTTCTTCAGTCTTTTTTGCCGCGCGGTGCCCGAAGCAGAAGCAGTTCGCAAGTGCCGGTCGACCGACACCTGAGATTTTAGAATCGAGTTTCAGTCCGAAGTCTTAAAAGCTAAGTACCCTGTTGGGGAACCTTTTCTTGCCTTAGTCCGATGTCAGAAAGTTAACAATTGCATTTCTTGTGGGAAGCAAATACCTCATAAGGACTTTCATTCTTTTTGTATACCTTGCCTTGGCCCAGACCACGACGTCACTGGTTGTCGGTTTTGTGCTAGGTTCAATAAGCGAACTGTAAAGCGATGCTTTGATTTCGCACGACACTACTTCGGTAGGAAATTTAATTACACTATGCCATCGGAGCAACCGACTACTGGCGTGCATAAAAAACACAAAGATAAAGAAAGGCAGCCTAGATCCAAGCCAGACTCCAAGCCCTCGGCTGGGCCGGTCGCTGGTTCTCCGGTTTTCAGTGAGGCGCCTATGCAGCCCCTGGCTACCGCTGAATTAGATCCCCAGACCGCTTTGGATTCTCCAGCAGAGAGTTCTAGGCCAATGCAGCCATTTTCTTTAGGCCCTACCGACGACATTGCAGTAGGAGAAGCCGGTGCTGTAGAAACACCTTTGGTTTCTGAAGGTGTCTTCAGACCGACTACTCTCACCATAAAATCTTATGCTAAGCTTAAGACTCCTCTAAAACCAAAAAAGACTACACTTTAGTCTCCAGGTCAAGGCCCTATGCCTAAGAAACAGATGCTTAAAATGGTTGAAGATTTAATTTCTTTGATCAGGGGTTCCCAACCCCCCCCCCCCGACAAAAGGCCTAGACAAGAGGAGGATTATGCCTCCTCTGATCAAGTGTCTGTTTCCTCAGGCTCCTCTGAGGAACAGGATTACTCCTTTCCCCCTTATGAAGAATCTGATGCTGAAGACTCCATTCCCTCAGCTTCTCCCCCTGAAGATTATTCCTTTGGGGAAACCTTACATACCATGAGGGAACATTTCCACTGGGAAGGTCAGGACTACTCCGACTCAAAGAAAAGGCTCCGAGAGTTTATTTTACTCCCCCAGCATAGACCACTTGCTATCCCCCCAGTTTTAGACATTGTGGATGATGTTTTCTTAGAATCTAGTCTAAATCCAGATTCTCTGCCTCATGCTCCAGCCAAACCAGATAGATACTATAGAGTGCTTGACTCACACAAATTCCTATACAAAAGCCCTGTTGCTGATCCAGAGACAATCTCCCAGGGTCCCAAAGGGGCTAAGGCTTCTATGGCTAAAAATCCTGTACCCTCTGAAAGGGACTCCAGAGCACTAGATAGGTGGGGGAAGAAGGTTTACACCTCAGCTACTCTAGCTATGAGAGCACTAAATTGTTAATTTCACATGCTTAAATACCAGCAATTCCTAATGTCTCAAATAAAACAAAAGATGGGCACGCACCCTCAACAGTCTGAATTCAAGGAAATGCAGGATCTGTTGCATGCAGCGGAACAGGTGGGCAAACATACTTTTACAATGTGGTTTTGATGCCTTGGAAGCTTCCTCTAGAGCAGCTGTTACTGGGTCTGTTATATGCAGGCATGCTTGGTTAAAGGAACAATCTCTGCCTGATTATGTTAAAGCAAAGTTACAAGATGCACCCTTACAGCAGGATGTCTTATTTGGGGTTAAAGCAGAGGAGGTTTTAAAGAAAATGGAGGATAAGGCAAAATCTATGCAGACGGTCAAAGATTTCTTACAGGTACAGCCCCCACGCTTCAGCAGAAATTGGCCAACAAAAAATTGGTCCTTTCCAGCTTCTGACAGACCACAGAGGGGTAAATACAGGTGCCCAAGGGGCAGAGGACAAGCACAAATCCCTTACAAACCTCGCCAGTGGGGCACTGCAACACAGAAGGGAGGAGAAGACAGGTCCCAAACTACTAGAAGGCAAACACAATGACTTAAACCTTAAACTGCCAAGCAAACCTCTCTTGGCAGCTCCCTTGGGAGGAAAATTAGCACTTTTTGCAGACAACTGGCGCATCGTCACAAAGGACAAATGGGTCCTAGACATTATCTTACAAGGATACAGATTCCATTTCCATACCTTGCCAAGGATAAAAGGAATGCCAAACCTGCCACAAAATCAATGGGCAGAGGCACAAAAACAAACTACAGCTCTCGTGGACATGAGACCATTCAACTGATACCTACACAGGAGCAAGGCCAAGGATTTTACTCAAGGCCCTTTCTAGTCCCCAGAAAGGACAAAGCTTGGAGACCCATTCTGGACCTTTCAATTTTAAACACCTTCTTGCAAGTACCCAAATTCAAGATGCTAACACTACAGCAGCTTCTTCCCATGTTGGGCAAGAAAACTTGGCTAGTAACGTTGGACCTCAAGGAGGCATACCTGCATGTCCCTATCAGACAAAATCGCAGAAGATACCCCCGTTTCATTGCAGGTTCAACCCATTAACAATTCTCTGCACTGCCTTTTGGCTTATCTACTGTGCCCAGGGTCTTCACAAAATGCCTGGCACCAGTAATTGCATACTGCAGACAGAGGAATTCAAATATACCCATACCTGGACGACTGCCTCATCCAAGCAGAAAGCAAGGACATTCTCTTACAACACCTGGCTTTTGTAAAACATCTTCTAAGTTGCCTAGGGTACACAGTAAACGAAAAGAAATCAAAACTAGTGCCCTCACAAAATATGACATTCCTGGGTGCCAGCTTGAATACAACGGCCCAGATGGCTTATCTGACACCAGACAAACAACTACAATTAACTCAATACTTCAGAGCAATGGCAACAAAGACCCAACTCGCTGCAAGAAAAATTCTGCAGGCCTTGGGCTTCATGGCATCTTGCATACTACTAATACCATTTGCAAAACTGCATATGAGGAAATTACAATGGTACCTAAAAAGCGTATGGACTCAACACAGCCACAGCTTGGAAACAATGATACCTCTCATTCCCTGCCTTCAACAGGAGTTTCTATGGTAGTCACAGGCATGTCACCTCAACAAGGGTCAGCCTTTCACCTTACCCCCAGCCAGGCAAACTATGACAGATGCATCGGACTATACCTGGGGGGCACACATGGCAGGACAGTGCATTCAAGGCATATGGACTGCAGATCAAAGGAATCTGCACATCAATCAAAAAGAAATGCTAGCTGTACAAAATGCTCTGACAGCCTTCAAGGACCTCTTACATCCAGGGCAGCTTATCATAAGGACAGACAACACCACAGTAATGTGGTACATAAGCAAGGGGGTACACACTCCTACCCTCTATGCAGGCAAGCAACGACCTTGTGGAACACAGCACTGGCTTACCAATTTCAATTACAAGCTCAATTCCTGCCAGGAAAAAAGAACACATTGGTAGACGACCTAAGCAGAAACATCATGGATCCCCACGAATGGAAACTGGATCCACAATTATTTGCAATGATAACTCAAAAATGGGGGTTCCCAGACATAGACCTGTTTGCCAGCCCCCAAACCTATCAACTAACAAAATTTTGCACACGGACTTTTCACCATCAAGCTTGGAAAGTGGACGCACTCTCATTCAGTTGGAAAATGCTGACAGTTTATGCCTTTCCTCCATTACCCCTTCTCACAAAGGTGCTGCTGAAAGTCAGGATGGAGAGACCCCGAATGATACTCATTGCCCCAGACTGGCCACACCAGCACTGGTACCCACTATTAAGGAATATGGCACAGGGACCACCATGGATTCTACCACAAATTACCCATCTGCTCTCACAGCAAGACAATCAGATTCTACACAGCCAGCTCAAAACCTTAAACTTGGCTGCATGGCAAATCACCTAAGCAACCAGCCAGCTCCTCTCTCACAAGCTGTTATGGATGTTATTCTGGAGGCCAGGAGGCCCAGCACCAGGAAAGCCTACTCAGACAAATGGAAAAGGTTTTGCGCCTGGAACCAAGCTAAAAGCCAAAATACCCTTCAGCCTGACATACCTCAGATTCTGCAATATTTAACTGAGATGTTACACAAAGGGCTTTCCTTTTCATCTATTAAAATCCACGCCTCCGCTATTTCAGCTCACTACAACACGGATCCTTCCTTATTTTCACATCCACTCCTAAGGCAGTTTCTCAGAGGGGCCAAAAACATTAGGCCTCCCAGGAGAGCACCAACACCTATTTGGGACCTCAACTTTGTTCTGGAAAAACTTACGCTACCTCCTTTTGAGCCAGCTTTCTCAGACTGCCCTGCTGCTAACAATTACTTCAGCGAGAAGAGTTTCAGAGCTTCAGGCACTAATGGCAGTAGAGCCTTTCCTCATTTTTCATCAAGACAGAGTTTCTCTACAAACTAACCCCTCCTTTATGCCTAAGGTGGTATCCAGTGTGACTCTAAATCAAACCATCCATTTACCCACCTTCTTTCCAAATCCACAGAAAAAAGGAGAAAGACTCCTATATTCCTTTGACATTCACAGGCAGCTACGTTACTACTTGGATAAAACTAAGGTTTTCAGAAAATCTGACAAGCTTTTTGTATCATATGCTACAGCATCACAAGGAAAGGCTATGTCAAAACAGACCATTTCCAAATGTATAGGACATTGCATACGTTTTTGCTACACCCACCATGGAAAACCAGTTCCTGCTAGCATAAGGCCCCCACTCTACCAGGAGAGCAGCTACATCTACAGCCTTCCTCAGGGGGGTGCCAACCAAGGATATTCTGAAAGCTGCAACTTGGAGTTCAGTACACACCTTCACCAAACATTACCATTTACCACTTTACTCTAAGACTAGAGCTGGCTTCGCCACTGCAGTTTTGCAGGGCCTTCTAGCCTCCTCTAACCCTGGTTGACTCTACCTCCCATCCTTAGCTTTGGGATTCTACCCAAGTGTGATTGCAGCAGGGTAACACGATGAACATAGTACAGTTTTGTACCTACCATAAATGTAGATGTTCAAGTGTATACCCTACTGCAGTCCAGGTTACCCTCCCTCCATCCCCTCTGACCTAACTAAGATCTTGCTATACCTTAAAATCTGTTACAACATTTGTGTTGTATTTGCTTATAGCTGGAGGGATTTTTTGTTTATGCTACACTTTTTATTATTGGTACTATCTACTGACCACCATTTGGGGGGGCACCTGACATCTGGGGCAAGAAAAACTGAAGAAAATGGCGTTGGATGCCTCTCATATACCCCTGGCGCACTGACGTCAGGGAAGAAGCGACAGCAACTGACGCCAGACCAAGACTTTGGAATTCGGGCCGACTGCGGGACCGCCTGACGGCAGGATAACCCAAGTGTGATGACTGCAGCAGGGTATACACTCGAACATCTACATTTATGGTAGGTACAAAACTATACTGTATTGGACACTCGGAAACTATTCCTTCTGATGGGTCCGGAGCCGCTGAGCAGTCATCGGCTTCTGAGGGTGTTTTCAGGCCTACACGGTTACATGTGAAACCTACTTCAGCTTCAAAGGCAAAGACTAAAGCAGCTCTAAAGACAAAGAAACAAGTACAGCATTCACCTGGACAGGCCTCCATGCCTAAAAAACAGATGCTTAAAATGGCCGAAGACCTAATTACTTTGATCAGGGGTTCCCATCCCCCTCCTGATAAGAGGCCTAGGCAAGAGTTGGAATATGAATCTTCAGACCAGGTTTCCATTTCCTCTGATTCCTCCTCTGAACAGGATTACTCCTTTCCTCCCTATGAGGATTCTGATGCTGAAGAATGTATCCCTTCAGCCTCTCCTCCTGAGGATTATTCTTTTGGGGAGACACTGCATACTATGAGGGAGCATTTCCATTGGGAGAGCCAAGATTACTCAGAATCCAAGAAAAGGCTCAGAGACTTCCTTTTATTGCCTCAGCACAGGCCCCTTGCCATTCCGCCTGTTTTAGACGTTGTAGATGATGTATTTTCAGAGTCCAGTCTTTCTCCAGACTCTTTACCACCAGCCCCTGTTAAGCCAGACAGATACTATAGCGTTCCTGATTCACATAAATTTCTTTATAAAAACCCTGCTGCTGACCCAGAAACCATCTCTCAGGGTCCGAAAGGGGTCAGGGCTTCTACTGCAAAAAAACCCTATCCCCTCTGATAGGGATTCTAGGGCAAAAAGATTTATACCTCTGCTACCTTGGCTGTAAGAGCCTTAAATTGCCAATTTCATATGCTTAAATATCAGCAATATCTTATGTCTTTGCTTAAACAGAAAATGTCAGCAAATACAGAATGTGCAGACAACAAAGAAATGCAGGATTTATTGCATGCAGCTGAACAAGTAGGAAAGCATACTTTGCAATGTGGTTTTGATTCTCTAGAGGTCTCCTGCAGGGCCGCTGTTACAGGTTCTGTCATTAGGAGGCATGCTTGGTTAAAAGAACAAAATCTGCCTGATCATGTTAAAGCAAAATTATTAGATGCTCCTTTACAGCATGATACTTTGGTGTTAAAGCAGAAGAGGTGTTGAAGAAAATGGAGGACAAAGCTAAATCTATGCAAACAGTCAAGGATTTCTTGCAGGTACAGCCTCCCAGATTTAGCAGGAACTGGCCTACAAAGAATTGGTCCTTTCCAGTGTCAGATAGACCACAAAGAGGCAGATACAGACGCCCCAGAGGCAGATCACAGCCCCAAGGCTCATACAGGCCTAAACAATGGGGTGCTTCTACTTCCAAGAGCGGAGAGGAAAAATCACAGCCATACAGGAAACATTCTCAATGACTTCCCCTTCCAGCACCAAGCACTTATCTTTTGGCAGCCCCTTTGGGGGGGAAACTAGCACTTTTTTCACAAAGTTGGCACATGATCACCCAGGACAAATGGGTTCTAAATATAGTTTCACAAGGCTACAGGTTCCACTTTCACACCCTGCCAAGGCTAA
Source organism: Protopterus annectens (assembly GCF_019279795.1). Classification (NCBI taxonomy): domain Eukaryota; kingdom Metazoa; phylum Chordata; order Ceratodontiformes; family Protopteridae; genus Protopterus; species Protopterus annectens. Next base: position 1,667,259,369 of record NC_056737.1, read on the forward strand.
ACCGTATGCCAGACCTGCCACGCAATCAATGGGCAGAGGCATAAAAACAAGTTTCATCCCTCATGAACATGAGGGCCATTCAACAAGTGCCAGAGCAATTGCAGGGACAAGGATTCTATTCAAGACTGTTCTTGGTACCCAGAAAGGACAAAGCCTGGAGACCAATACTGGACCTATCTATTCTAAACACATATCTGGATATTCCAAAATTCAAAATGTTGACTGTACAGCAGCTTCTGCCCATGTTGGGCAACAAGGTTTGGCTTGTGACTTTAGATCTAAAAGATGCATACCTGCATGTCCCACTCAGACAAACATGCAGAAGATACCTCAGATTCAAAACTGGCTGAATGCACTACCAATTCTCTGCACTGCCCTTTGGTTTATCTGCTGCACCCGGGGCCTTCACAAAGTGCCTGGCACCAGTAATTATATACTGCAGACAAAGAGGAATACAAATATATCCTTATTTGGACGACTGCCTCATTCAAGCAGAGAACAAGGACATTCTACTACAGCATCTGGCGTTTGTAAAGAGATTACTACCATGCCTAGGGTACACAGTCACCGAACAGAAATCAAAACTAGTACCCTCTCAAGAGATAATATTCCTGGGTGCAAGCTTAAATACAATTGCCCAGATTACTTATCTCACGCCAGACAAAGACAGCTGACTACCTATTTCAAACTGTTGGCAACAAAGACCCAGTTATCTGCAAGAAAAATTATGCAGGCTTTGGGCTTCATGGCATCCTGCGTTCTACTAATTCCATATGCAAGACTGCATATGAGGAAACTTCAATGGTACCTAAAAAGTGTTTGGACTCAACATTGCCACAGCCTGGAAACAATAGTTACTCTCATTCCCTGCCTGCAACAGGAGTTTCGATGGTGGGCGAAGGCCTGTCACCAGAACAAGGGACAGCCATTCACTCTACCCCCAGCCACACAGACTTTAACAACGGATGCATCAGATTATGCCTGGGGGGCCCACATGGCAGAAAGATGTATTCAAGGCACATAGTCTGCAAACCAAATGCATCTGCATATCAATCAAAAAGAGATGCTAGCTGTTCAAAATGCCCTGATAGCCTTCAAGGACCTACTTCATCCTGGACAACTACTGATAAAGACAGAGACAATACCACGGTCATGTGGTACATAAACAAGCAGGGAGGCACTCATTCTTACCCCCTTTGCAGACTAGCCATGACTTTGTGGGACACAGCATTGACTTGCCAAGTACATCGGCAGGCACAATTCCTGCCAGGAAAGGTAAATACTCTGGCAGACGAACCAAGCAGAAACCTCATGGATCCCCACGAGTTGAAATTGGATCCACAAGTCTTCAGCATGGTAACAAGAAAATGGGGATGCCCGGACATAGATCTATTTGCATCACCTCACAACTACCAATTAAAGAGATTCTGCACAAGGACTTATCACAGACAAGCATGGAAAGTGGATGCCCTACCTTTCAGCTGGAAAAACTTAACAGTATATGCCTTTCCTCCTCTGCCTCTCCTCCCCAAGGTACTCCTAAAGGTCAGACAGGAGAAGCCAAAAATGATTCTGATTGCCCCAGACTGGCCACGCCAGTACTGGTATCCAGTCCTAAGGAACTTGTCTCAATGCCCAGCCTGGACCTTACCTCAAGTACCTCACCTACTGTCCCAGCACAACAATCAGATCCTGCACAGCCAACTCAAGACGTTAAATCTGGCAGCATGGCGGATAATGTGGTCATACAAAACACACCTCTCACTCAGGCGGTGATGGATGTCATTTTGGAGGCCAGGAGGCCTAGTACTAGAAAATCCTATGCTGGAAAATGGAAGAGATTCTGTGCTTGGAACCAGGCACAAGGAATTGACACTGCTGTGCCAAACATTCTTCAGATTTTGCAATACTTGACTGAGATGTTGAACAGAGGCCTATTTTTCTTATCTATAAAAATTCATGTCTCTGCCGTTTCAGCTCATTACAATACAGAGCCTCCAATCTTTTCTCATCCTTTAATAAGGCAGTATCTCAGAGGAGCCAAAAATTTAATGCCTCCAAGGAAATCACCAATACCTGCATGGGACCTCAATTATGTCTTGGAAAAACTCACCCTGCCTCCTTTCGAGCCAGCCGCTACAGCTGATATAAAGTTTTTATCTTGGAAAACAGCTCTGCTCTTAGCAATAACTTCTGCAAGACGAGTCTCAGAGCTACAGGCACTCATGGCTGTGGAACCTTTTATCATTTTTTATCCAGACAGGGTTTCTCTGCGGACAAACCCGACATTTATGCCTAAGGTAGTGTCCAGTGTGGCCCTTAACCAAACTATTCATCTGCCTACATTTTATCCAAACCCACAGAATAAAGGGGAGAGAATTCTGCATTCTTTGGACATACACAGACAGCTACGCTTCTATTTGAACAGAACCAAAGCTTTCAGAAAGACAGAGCAATTACTAGTGGCATATGCTGCAGGATCACAAGGAAAGGCTAATTACTAGTGGCATATGCTGCAGGATCACAAGGAAAGGCTATCTCAAAGCAGACTTTTTCAAAATGGATAGGCCACTGCATTCGTTTCTGCTATTCACAACATGGCAAGCCAGTACCTAAGGGCATTAGGCCACATTCAACCAGAGCAGCAGCCACTTCAGTAGCCTTCCTTAGGGGAGTACCAACCAAAGACATTTTAGAGGCTGCTACTTGGAGTTCAGTGCACACCTTCACAAAGCACCATCACTTACCACTCTATTCTAAATCCAGGGCAGGCTTTGCCACTGCAGTTCTGCAGGGCCTAATAGCCGCTCCTAATGCTATTTAGCTCCAACCTCCCAACCTTAGCGTTGGGATTCAACCCATTTGTAATGACTGCAACAGTGAAACATGAAGAACATAGTACAGTTGTGTACACTTACCATAAATGTAGATGTTCGAGTGTATTCACTGTTGCAGTCCAGGTTACCCACCCGCCATTCCCCGTTTTTTCTTTGCTGGAACTTATCTGTACTTCTCTATTCTATACAACCTACGTGGTGTATTTGCTTGTAGATGAAAGCTAAATATTTACTTTGCTGCATGCATGTTTTATTTACATATTTTTAGCCTACCCTTTTGATGGCACCTGACATCTGAGGCAAGAAAAACTGAAGAAAATGGAGTCGGCTGCATCTTTTATACCCCTGGCGCACTGACGTCAGGGAAGAGGCGACAGCAACCGACGCCGGACCTAGACTTTGGAATACAGGCCGACTGAGGGTAGCCTGCCAGCAGGATAACCCAATTGTAATGACTGTAACAGTGAATATACTCGAACATCTACATTTATGGTAAGTGTACACAACTGTACTTTCTCAGTAGGCCAAAATATTCTTTAACAAATGTTCTTTCATTGATAGCATAGTCTGTAACTTTTTCTGCTGTTAGCCATATTCATTCGGAGAACGCCAGTTCTCAGCATGCCAAAATGTTCTTTTATTGATAGGATAGTTGTAACTTTTTCTGTCCTGTTACCCATTTCCCTTTAGCTTGAATATCTGTGTACATTCAACTATTTAGGATGCGTCAACAAGCCACTGTAGTTAATGCCATTTGTTACACAACATTATTCTGTTCAGCCAATGCATCACACGCTATTCTAAAAATACCAAATGCAGTGGTGCAGCGGTTAGCGTTGTCACCTCACAGCAAAAGGTTCTCCCGTTCGATTCTCGGCTGGAGTGCTTTCTGTGTGGAGTCTGCATGTCCTCCCCGCATGCGAGTGACGTTAAAGACATGCAGGTAGGTGCGAGCTTGAATGGGCATGCCTTCATTGAAGGTTGGGCGTCGGGCTGGCAACTCGGCACCATAAAATCCACTGCCAGTCATGAACGGACCGGAGTTCTGCTGTGGCGACCCCTAACCGGGAAAAGCCGAAAGACTTATTATGATTACCAAACCTTTGTTACTGTGAAGGAAAAACAACAATACTTTTTGTTTTACAATATGTCATGCAAGCACATTCTTGTTGTTTCTTCCTGCATTTCCAGGTTCTATATTTTTTATGCTATTCCTAAAAATATCAAACGTATGAGAGAGCAGTTTCCCCAATACATGCCGTTACTGTGAAACCAAATCACATAAGTGCCAGTTCTATGAGGGAAAACCAGTTTTATAATTCTATCAAAAATTTGCAAATTGTTACATAATCAGGGTAGAATCAGAAGTAGAAGTACCTATTTTAACATATGCAAAACAATCATTATAAAGAAGATTAATAAGACGTATGAAGTTACTTGAGAAATTATATTCTTCTAAAACCAGCAAGAAATATTTCCAGTTTACCGAGTTAAAAGCACTATTAATAGCAAGACTCGTTAATGTTAAGTTCTCTTTTGTTTTATTTGCATAGTCAATTACTGTGATTATTCTTTTAATATCATAAATATTTCTGTTCAAGATAAAATCAGTTTTATCTTTGTCAGTTATGGAGGGTAGAATATATATTTAATGTATTACCATGAATTGCCATGAACAATTTATAATCTATATTTAAAAGTGAAATTGGCCTATATGAAGAGCATTCAGTATGATCTTTGTCAGTTTTTAAAACTGGAGAGATAAGGGTATATTTCCAGGTCCTTGACTACAGAAAAAACAATGTGTAGTATGTCTAGGGCTTCTTTGGGTAACAGTTTATAAAGTTCAGCAATAATCCCGTCATTACCTGGTGCTTTATTAGGTTTCAGTTTAGAGTTTGACGTTCAGACATAGAGATCGTTTTGTCAGATAATTTCATTTGGTCATCAGATTTGTTTTTATATTTTTAATAAATATTTTAATTATTTCTTCTGGATCTATTAATATATTATTTTGATTTTTATTATTATAATCTTTGAATTCCTTTAGAATATCTTCTGTTTCTGTTTCTTTTCTTCCTATGTGAGTAGACTTCTACTATGTGATTGGACTTGCTGAGTAAATTTGTTTTTGTGACTAAATTGCTTATAGATTTTGGGGTAGTAGAGAAGTTAATCATCTTAAACTTTTCTCAAGGTTGAGTTTAGTTTTATGGTTTAAGATTTCCAAGTATCTGTTGTTTAGCTTATTAATGTCTTCTATATATGTATTTGTCTGATTTTCTAATTTTAACTTTATCAAAATTTTCTTGTATTTCATGTAATCCTTTGTTGTCCCATTGTTTTTTTTAATTTGAGAACCAATTAGTGACTCTTCCAAAAAGATATGCTTTTAGTGCAGCCCATAAATAAATTTCTGAAGTATCTTCTATATTATTAATTTCTCTAAAGGAAATTATTTCTTTAATAAAAAAGTCCTTAAATTCTTTTAAACAAGTTATATATGCAGGTAATCTTCTGATTTTAACATTGTTATTAGATTTCAAAAACAGCTCAAAGGTAATTGCATTGTGATCTCAAAGCAGACGGGTTACCATTTTGACTTTGCATAGTGTATCTGTCAGGTCATTAGAGACATAAACTCTGTTAATTCTGAATTGTGTTCTGTGTCTATGGGGGTAATGGGTAGAACACAACTTAATTCTGAAAATTCATTTATGTCTCTAAGATGAAACATTTTAGTAAATTTTAGCAACGCCTTTGCAGATGCCTGTATTCGCCTTTTACCTATTGTTAGTATCACTTGGCGACAATGCACAATTAAAGTATGCTGCTAGAATGATATTGCCTTTCGATTTTTGAATTACTTGTTCTAGATGTTGGTCAGTTGTTTTAATTCATTTTCCAAAAAATCCAATACAAGTTAGTAAGAGTTAATATCCTCTTATTATACTTTATAGTTAGAGTACAAAGCATACCTTTACCATCTTGATATGTTTCTATAACCATAGGCATAGGCAGTGATTTCGCACACCCCCTTTTTTGATTATATTGTGAACTGGATAATATAGTGTAAGTTTTTAGTATTTAGCCTGTCTGTCTTATGTTAATAAATGTATTTCCTGTAAAAAAAAAAAAAAAAAAAATTAACTTGAGAATTAAACAACTTTGAATATCTGTTTGTTACCCTGCTTGTATCCGTTATTTAATCCATTGACATTTATGTTAATACAGTTAATAAATGCCATTTGTCTTACTGATCAAAAGTATACATGTACTTCTCTTAGGTAATGGAACTTTGTTAGTAAAGAACTGCTTAGTCATCATATGAACATTAATATTTGTAGGTTTGAGTAGACATAATATAGTTACTGTTGTGGGCACTCGAAAAAAGCTAAAAAAAATATAATTATCATTAAAGGTTTGCTTTTAAAATCTCTCTTACCCCCATGGAGTCTGACACTCCTTGCTTGAAATGTCTAACCATCCAAGCAAACACATCCATCCAATACGCTGACAAAAAAAAAGTCTACTCTACTACAATCAGATATGATGCCATTAACTTTAAAATAAAGATGAGCCTGTATCCTTTAAAGCATTGTTAATATATAGTAGTAGAACAGTTATTTCACATCATAACTTATTTAATGTATAAATTCTCCAGTTTTATGTGCTCATTAAGGTGTTAAACTAAGATATGCTTCCATCTCTTATTATTGTTCCTTATCTATGCATAGTTTTGAAATTCATCAACTGATAGTATAAGATATGAAAGACTGCTGCACAACAGTTTAAAATGTTTTGTGGTTTATCGCACCTTAAGACCAATGTACTTTCAGACCCCTCTGTTCCCTCTTTGTGAGATTATATTAAAGTAAATGAATAGTTCTACAGTGTTTAAACAATATTTCATTATTTGTTTATATTCAGTGGTTTATTACTGTAAATTAAAGCCTCCTATGTTATTTCTGTTACATACACAGTTGGCTTTGTTTGCTTTATGTATGAGACTTTCGAGTGTGCTAACATATTCATATCATGTATGTCAAGCCTCTAATTATGAAGCTCTAAACATTATATTTGTTTTACCATTCATTGATAAGTACTATCAAACTTCAAATGCTTGCTTTCAAATACATTTACTTATAAATGTATTCAAAGGTATTTCACAGTGTGTGTAACATAATTGTTTCCCTTCTTCAATGCCAGTTTGTATGCTTAACTATAGTTTCAGTGAAATTTGAGCTAATGCATATTTAAAAGGTTCCACCTTTTATTCAAATTAACCTTCTAAAGCTGCCTGTCAGTCAGAGTTTCTGAACATGAACAGCTCTCCTCTCTTGTTTAGGCAGGAATTCCAAATGAACTCTAGCTGTTTACCAGAGAAAGGTTTATGTGTTCTAAATGAAATAAAAAAGCTCAAGCTATAATGAGAGGGGGGCTTCATATCTAACTACCACAGAAGCACCTCACATGGGGCAACCCATCAGTCACAACAATTTTTATGTCTTTCATATTGAACCTGAATATTTCATCTATGAATAAAGACTATTGCAGAACCATTTAAAACTTCACAATCTCTCCACTGTTTAACAACATCAAATAATAACCATCTGTAGCAACTGCAGTCACCCACCTCCCCCAAGCATTCTATTAAATTATTTGTATTTATTTATTTAACATTTGTTAACCGGGGAAGTCTGACTTGGAACAAAGTCAATTTTCAGCAGAGGCCCAGGGAGAAATGCTCCAGATGCATGACTTTATAACGTGAGAGGAAACCGGAGCACCCAGAGGAAACCCACACGAATTAAGGGAGGACATGCAGACTCCACACAGAAGGCACCCCAGCTGAGAATCGAACTGGGGAACCTCTTGCTGTGAGGCAACAACACTACCACTGCACCGTCCAGTAGATCAGTAACATATTATTTAAATCTGTGCACTATGAAGACAGGCAGCTTTTAGGTTTTACTATTAGTTTTAGTGAAACGGCTTTTTAATGTTACTGTAGTTAATGATTACATTTAATTGCTTCCACACATAGGTGAAGATGTTTAGCTGTCATTTCTATACCATTTAAGTAGAAATTTTAATTTAACAATGTTAATGTATTTTCCTTTTTATAACAAAGTATGAGATGTCACTTATAGTGTGCATTTCCCTTTAGTAGGTAACTGCAGTTTATATGACTTAAACAACTTCAAATTCAGTTGTGTTATACTGCAGCTATTTACTACTTCAAATATAAAGTATGCATTAGTTCCTGTGTAAGCAATTCATATACTAATATAAATGCTGTATGCTTAATTTAAGGGAAACTAATAATATTTTTGTCATGACTTATTAAAAACTATTCTTAATTATCTGTAAATTAGACAAGTATAAGACAGAAAAAAAAAGAAATTGAGTTACCTTACCTTATTATACTGCTTGCTGATTTTATGATTCCTGTTTATGTTATAGTTGAGCATGTTGTAATTGTTTTACTGGTAAAGATATTTAAAGATGTAAAATTAAGCATGTTTACATAAAAAGAAAAATCCTTGGCATTTTATTTCCTTTGTGAATAAAGAAAAGCTCTTTATTTTCCCCTTAATTTCTTCTCTTTCTCATTTGTCTTATTTCCATTTGTCTTTTTAAGGATATAATGAACCAGTCCCTATCCTCTGTTTGTTCAAAAATTTTGTTAGTTTGTAGATATGACTATGCAGGTTTAAATTCTTCTAAGAATTTAACAGCATTAGAAAGGAAAATTTTCATCTTGGTCAGGAACAGTAGATGTACTTTTATCTGCTTTTTCTTAAGTTCTGTTATAAGGGGAAATAATTGTTTCCTTTTAGACATCACTGTTGCTGAATAGTCCTTATCAAAACAAATAATGTTTCCTTCTGCTTTAAGTGTTTGCTTAGCCCAGGCAGTTTTGAGTACCAGTTATTTATCCTGAGATGAAATAAATGTAACAATGATGGACCTTGGGGAAGTACTGGACTTTGATACAGGATTAACCTGAGATGTATGTGCTGTTCCTATACCAAAACAGAGAGCTTCAGGCAAATCTAAAGTTTTAAGGAGCCAGATAGACGAGAAATTAACTATATTGTTACTTTCTGTTCCTTCTGGTATACCAAAAATATGAATGTTGTCCCTATGGGACCTGTTTTCAAGGTCATATATTTTGGCTAGTAAAGAGTTCTGTTTTAACAGGAATTCAACATTGCTATCCCCTTCACTTTGTCTTCCTTCCATATCATTCAAGGAGTCTTCAATGCTGGAAATCTGGTTTCTCTAAGTGCAGAGCTTCATTAATTTGTTCCATTTGTTTGGAATAGTTTTTCTTAAAGTTCTCTATTTTGGTGTCCAATCTATCTATTTTCAAAGATGATTCTTTAATATTAATGACTGAAGCTCTTTTTTGAACACAGAGTCTTGAGATGCTGTCTTTGTATAACTCATGGTGCTGCAGGATACAGTGAAGAAATTTTCCCTCACAGATTTTGACAGAAAAATAGTTTAACTTTAAGAACATTTTTTGATATAATCCTTTAGGACACCAAAGTTTATCACAATTCACTTAATTGAGTTGTTTAGGATTATTTAGAAATAAATTTCCTGTCAGAAATGTATGTAGTAGCAGAGCAGAAGAAAAGTGCTGCTATCCTAGTCTCATCCTGGCCCTCCCCCGTAGACGGAGTATTTCTGATGTCATTTGACTTGCTGACGTGCAGTAAATCCATCAGTAATGGGTCAGATAGATGTCTTGTATGCCAGATACAGGTCACCTCTTAGCAGTCTGTAAGATACCGAGTATAGTGACAGGACTTTGAATTGGTCCATATAGGACGTGTTGTTGTTTAGGCTTTGTATCCTTTTAGTAAGGTGTATCTGTTTTTATTCCAGTTGTTGCATGGGGCTAGACAGATGCATGCCAAAGGCAACATTATATTCTATGCTCATGGTTACCTTTGCCAAGCACCATATGAGAAATTTTCAATGGTATCTCAAGACTGTATGGCTTCAGCACTGCCATCCTCTAAATTTTCCTGTCTCTCTCTTGCCTTGTCTCAGGCTGGAGCTTCACTGGTGGATTCTTCAGATCTCCCTGAATCCATGCCTGTCTTTTCAGGTGCCTACTCAGGAGCTGCATACTGATGCTCCAGATCAAGGCTGTGGGGAGCCTCATCCAACAACCTCAAAATCCAGGGTGTCTGGTCTCCACAACAGCTAATGGACCATATCAACATCAAGAAATGAGGGCTCCTCTTCTGGCTGTTTATGCTTCTCACTTTCTTTGGGTTCTAGGTCATCTGAGGATCTTCACTGACAGTACCATAGTCATGTAGTACGTCAACAAGCAAGGAGCACAAAGTCTTACCTCCTTTGCAGGCTGACTCTTCAGGTGTGGGATTTTGTGGTCCCCCATCAATTGTTTCTTCAAATGGCTTACATTCCCTCAGAGCAAATTCTTGTGGCAGACACTTTGTGCAAGTCCAAGACATATTCTCACAAATGAATGCTTCACAGGAACGTGTTCCTGGACATTGTACATCAGTGAGTTATTCCTCAAGCATATCTTTTTACCTCCCGTCTGAACAGACAACTCCTCAAGTTCTGTTAGAGCGCTACGTTCTGTATGCCTATCCTCTTCTTCCTCTGTTACCAAAAGTCCTGCATAAGATCATCTGTGATAGACCCAAGATATTACTGATTACTCCATTTTGGCCTAGCCAGCACTAGTTCCTCCCATCTATTTCATCTGGCCAAGGGCAATCAACACAAATGAACTTACAGGATGGATTTTCTCACACAGGGCAAGGGATCTCTCATTCACCCTCACTTGTCCACTCTTCAGTTGGCTCTTAGGGTGATAGGGTTTTTATTCCTTTTAGATACCAATTTTCTGAGAATGTGCTTCGGGTTTTGCAGGAGGTCAGAAAACCCACTACTAGAAAGTTATTTTTGACTAAATTCAAGAGATTTTCTACTTGGTGTCTCAGGCATAACATGGACCCTTTTTCTCTGGGTTTTCCTACACTCCATTACGTGAGAGTTGCTTGATTCTGGTCTGGCATATTCATCTATTAAAGCTCATTTGTCAGGCTTTGAATCCACACCTTGCATCTTATTTTGAAGTCAGTTTTTGAAAGGTGTCTTTAATGTTAGACACCACAGAAAGCTTATTCCTCCTTCTTGGGACCTTAATTGTGTTGTTGAGAAATTAACTTAGTCTCCCTTTGAGCTTGCATTTTCCCTCTTCCCTGCTGCATTGTACTTGGAAGATAGTACTGTTTGTGGCTGTTACCTTTGCTAAGAGAATCTCAGAGCTGTAATCACACAATCATTCATGGCAGTTCCTCCCCCACCCCCTGCCCCCATAGTGACAGGGTCTTTCTTCAAATCAATCCTTCTTTTATGTCCAAGGTGGTTGGGGATTTGTCCTTAAATCATACAATTCATCTCCCCTCTTTTTCCCATCTCCACAGAATGCTAATGAGAGGATTCTTCACACCTTGGATCTACATAGACAGCTTCTGATATTACGTGGACAAGACAAAAGATATCAGGAAATCTGAACACTTTTGTTTCTTTTCATCCCAGGATATTGAGTTTCACTGTTTCTAAGCAAACCATCTTCTCCTGGATTTCTAAGGCCATTTCTTTTTGCTATTCCTTTCATGGCAAGCAGCTTCTTCTTCTGTTCTTGCTCATACCACCAGGGCAGTAGCCTCTTCTGGGGCTTTTTTCAAGGGTCTGGATCCAAGATCCATTTTAGAAGCCGTTATTTGGTCTTCCTTCTACACCTTTACTATGCATTACAAGCTGGATATCATTTCTAGGGCCAGGGTGGGTTTTGCCAGGTACATCTTTCCCAAATTTGTGAAGGGCTGCTCTGTGGCTTCCTCCTCCCATCCTCTCCAGTAGTGTTTTGTACTCTTCCCAGATGTTAAGAATACTGCAACAGTGTTAAGGAAGGACCTAGTACAGTTGTGTAAGATCTTACCATAACAGTAAATGTCCTGCTCCTCACTGTTGCAGTATTCTGTTCCTCCATCCTCCACCCCCCCCCATGTATGTTGGCTGGATGTATGCTGCCCACAGTAGGATATTCCTTTTGTAAGGATGCTGCAGCAGTGTAAAGTAGGACATCTACGATTATGGTAAGATCTTACACAACAGTACTTTCTTACTGCAGACTTCATAGAAGCCATCTTTGATGACTAGAACCTTCCTAGAAACTGGGGTTATATGTCATTGTGTTCTAAGTGTTCCATATGAAGAAGATCCTCAACCCCAAATCTACAAGAAACTGCCACTTCATAGGCAGTCTGTTTTAGGACGAGAACTCCTAGCAGACTGCAGGGCCAGGAATATACAAATATCTGCAAGTAATCCCGTTAAATCCCAAATATAAAATAAAAGGTAAAATGCAGAAAACAAAATAGAACAATGAGGAGGAAAGATGTTAAGAACTTGTACTCCAGCAGCGATCCTGTATACACAGCAGTACTACATTTCTTAGAAGGACTATTGCCAGAACGACCAGAGTATTGCAGAAAAATTTATCAAAATGGATGGAAATATTTTGCAAAAATTGTAGTCTTCAGTGCCCATCATTGTTATCCTGTAAAAGCTTCTCTTATTATATTCTGCAACTTGCATTACTTGACTGGTATGCTGGCATATATAGGTGCTTTCATTTTGAGTTTTTCTTAAATGCAGTACAACCTAAACGTTGCAATACCTCTTCAAGGCCTCGAAGCATCACAGGCAGTGCAATGCATACATATTAGGGATTCAGTTGGAGTATACAAGTGGTACAGGATATGTACGAGGGTAGTGTAACAGTGGTGAGGTCTGCGTGGGAGTGAAGGATGCGTTTAAGGTGGAGGTGGGATTACATCAAGGATCAGCTCTGAGCCCTTTCTTATTTGCAATGGTGATGGACAGGTTGACAGATGAGATCTGACAGGAATCCCCGTGGATTATGATGATTGCAGATGACATTGTGATCTGTAGTGAGAGTAGGGAACAGGTGGAGGAGACCCTGGAGAGGTGGAGATATGCTCTAGAGAGAAGAGGAATGAAGGTCAGCAGGACTAAGACAGAATATATGTGTGTGAATGAGAGGGAGGATAGAGGAATGGTGAGGATGCAGGGAGTAGAGGTGGCGAGGATGGATGAGTTTAAATGCTTGGGATCAGCAGTTCAGAGTAATGGTGAGTGTGGAAGAGAGGTGAAGAAGAGAGTACAGGCAGGATGGAGTAGAGTCTCAGGAGTGATTTGTGACAGACTAGTACCAGTAAGAGTGAAAGGGAAGATCTACAAGAGGGTAGTGAGACCGGCTATGTTATATGGGTTGGAGACAGTGGCATTGACAAAAAGGCAGGAGTCAGAGCTGGATGTGGCAGAGTTAAAGATGTTAAGATTTGCACTGGGTGTGACGAGGGAGGACAGGATTAGGCATAAGTATATTAGAGGGTCAGCCCAGGATGGAAGGTTTGGAGACAAAGCCAGAGAGGCAAGATTACATTGGTTTGGACATGTGCTGAGGAGGGATGCAGAGTATATTGGGAAAAAGATGCTAAGGATGAAGCTGCCAGGTAACAGGAAAAGGGGAAGGCCTAAGATGAGATTTATGGATGTGTTGAGAGAGGACATGCAGGTGGTTGGTGTGACAGAGCAAGATGCAGAGGACAGGAAGAAATGGAAACAGATATCCGCTGTGGCGACCCCTAACGGGAGCAGCTGAAAGAAGAGTTGGATACTCCATCTTGAACAGACTAAAGTGGAAACTTAATTATCTCTGCCTGTTTTGCTGAAAAATGTATTTACAAGTCAACTAGTAAACTGCTGTCCCCTAACAATACATTTTTTACTAAATAAAATTTCATTTCACAGCTCCTTAAATGCAAGGAATATAAGTTGCCAAAACTTGTAATGAGACTGCCTTCAGGAAAAGCATCACTAGTAAAGATGATGATTTGATAAACATGGTGTTAGATCATTTAAATTTGAATGGGTTAATAGAATTCAGCTCCCTTGCACATATTCAACATTTTAAACAAGTTGTTTACAATTCTTATAAATTATCATTTGGCATAATTGGGAAACAGCCTTACATAACAAAACCTTGTAGTCAGTGCCTCATCCATGTGAACAGGGAAATTCTTACTTCCTTGAGCCTACTGTCTTTTCAATCACAAAAAAAGGTTCTTTGGCTTCCTGTTTCATCTCAGAATTCATTTGACCAAGCTGTAATGCATAGCTTAAATAGTGAAACCATGTATAGAATAAATCAGTTGAAAATGACTTACCATGACTTTTCTTAGTATAGGCTACAACACCTTCATTACACTGTTGCTATTCTTTGTTAATTTACTTAAATATGTAAATATTATTCTTTGTTAGTTTACTTAAATTTTTAAATATTTTGCTCAGAAATATGTCATAAAATGTAAAACAAAAAATATTTCTGTTTGAATTATCTGAGTTGTTATCTGAACTGCTGGTATTATGCTTTTAACTGTATTTGTTAAATTATTCTTGTATTTCTGGAGCTTTTCTCCCCGGGCCGTCACTGAAAATGGATATGTATCCAGTTGGACTTTCCTGGTTAACAAATGTAAAATAAATAAATGTGGATTTTGTGTGGAGAGCAAGGTGAAATTTGTAGAAAAAAATTCTGGTACAATTTTAAAGTAGCCTGGTTATTAATGCAGTACATTCACAAATATGTGCCTTGAACCTTGGACTGGGTTGAAAACTGTAGCATTCCTATCACTGCTGTTGCTACAAAATTTGCCTTACTTCTAGACTGAATAGTCATGCTTTCAGTGCTTGGAGAAGGTGTCATGATATAAGCACAGAAGCACTGAGAAGAAAACTGCAGTGGTGACTGCAGCTCTTAGAGCATGAGCCCTGACTTGCTGATTAGACAGCTTCCCATGACAGGCATAGCAGAAGTTGAGGCAGCTGAGTAACCATCTGGAGAAGGTCTACTTCAATACTAATGTACTCTGACATAAAGGAGACTGAGCTTGTCAGACAGGTTGCATTGTCTTTTGTTATGACCACCATGGGAAAGCCAGATTAGGGCACCTTCCATAAGGGCAGTTGCTGCTTACTACAGCCTTTTTAAGGATTGTTTCAATAAATCTGTTTTTTCTGAGACAGCTTGTTGGACCTGCATTCTCACATTTTCTAGGTATTACAAACTAGGTATCTAGGTACTTCAGGATAGGCCTCCTATGCAGGCTTTGCCACTACTGTTCTGCAAGCCTGTGCACTCCACCACCACCGTGAGCCTTTGGTTAGCTCAGATACTACTTTAATGTTCTCCTGTAGATGCTGAAGTATACTACAGAGGACAGTACATTTGTGTGTGAGCATACACATAGCCATAAATGTTAGTAGGGTAACTAATACATTGCAGATTCCTCCCACATCCCTGTCTGCTTCTGTATGCTTACTCTTTCTGGGGAGATGAATGTGTCCTCCTCCTGTTTCCCATGAATGCAAGGCATATTTTCCAGCCTGTTGTAGTAATCTCCCTGTGTTCAGAGGTAAGTACTAGGCTATCAGTCTGCAGAATATTACAAGCCTAGCCAATACCAAAAGGCCAGTATAATCCCACATGTGATGAATCAGTATTGCAGCAGTCATCTTACTCTTAACATCTGCTGTTACACATGCCCACACATATTGATGTGTGTGTGTGTTTTTCATAGGTTCATAGGTGTGTACTAGGCTAATGACCCCGGAGCCTTTACAAGCCTAGCCCATAGGATTACCCTGGCATTGTGCCACCCGACCTTACTTACCAGTGCCTCTGTCGAGCAGAGCCACTGGAGTGATCCTCGAGGTGAATTTTCTATTTCCCATCCACTCAACATTTCTCTTGAAGAGGGCCAGTGAGGTGCTCTGCTTGACATGTATGGGAAGTCTGTTCCCATAGTATGGGCAGTCTCTGGATTATGAACCTGTCCCTCCAGCATGTTCTGTTGATTGTGGTAATGAGGTTGAGGTTACTGGAGCATGTGGTGCGGAGGGATTGGGATTTCTTTAGATGTAGCGTTTCTAACAGATCTGGGTCAGACATGGCTTTGTAAGTCGAGCAGAGATTGTCTCTAAGTGGGCCATATGAGACAGAATAGTTAGAGTTTTTTTGAGTCTGTCCATATAGGACAAGTGTTTAAGGCCTAGGTTCCTCTTTGTGAGGTGCTTTGCGGCCTATCCAGTTGTTGCAGGTGTCTAGTGAGGTACATGCCAAATGGGGGCATCGTACTCAGTGATTGGCCTAATGAGGGAAGAGTAGAGGGAGACAATGACCTCTTTCTTCCTGGATGCAAAACCCTTAGTAATGAGATCTGCCACATAGAAGGACTTTCTGACCACAGTGGCAATGTGGTGGTGAAAAGAGAGGTTGCTGTCAACCTGTGTTCCCAGATCTTTTACAACGCCTTCTGTGTTCAATGAACTACCATCAATGTGGTAATTTGTGGGAACCGTGTTTTCCCAAAGGGGATGACAACACATTTTTTGGCATTGAGCTTAAGACCGTGGTTCTGACACCATTCGTTGGTCTCAGTGAGGCCTTTCTGTAGGATGTCAACATCACTTGGGGAGTTAATAATAGCTCCCAACTTGCAATTGTCTGAGAACTTTGTCAGCCAGACTCACTTCATGTTGGCCTGGACTTCAGAGAAGTAGATACCAAATAGGAGAGGACCCAGGCCCAAACCCTGTAGAACTCTATTCGTGACTGGTCGGCAGTCTGACTTGGAGTCTGCTACTTTCATGCTGTGGGTTCAAGGTAGGCTGTATGAACCAACTTGCCTTCATCCGCAGCTCTGGTGACTGACTCAAAGAAGTCGACCAAGTTGAGCAGGCATGATCTACCCTTCACAACACCAAACTGTGTGGGATCCAGAGTTTGGAGATTCCTTATATCCTTATTTATTAGGTCCATAATGATGCATTCCATAGTTTTGCATATCAGGCTTGTTGGGCTAATGGGGCGATAGTTCCCAGGGTCTGTAGTCACTCCTCCTTTGTGGAGAGGGATGACTGTAGCTGTGCTCCATTCGGTAGGGACAAAGCCTGAGGTGAGGCTGTGATTGAACAGGGCACACAGGTGAGGTGCCAGTTCACTCTGTAGTTCATGTAGAACACAGCCAGGGATATTGTCAGGTCCCACAGAAGCTGTATTCTTGGCCTTGGACAATGCTGTTTTAACCTGTGCAACAGTAATACTGGGTGCCTGGCAATCTACTGGTATTATGATTAGTCCTTGGGGGGGGGGGGGTAAAGTTGGCACCTTACCTGTCTGCCAGTATATTGGTAATATCTGTTTGCTTAGTATAGGAGGTACCATTGTGCAGTAGCTCAGAGCAAATTTGGGTATTGCCGTGGAGATTATTTACATAACTATAGAAGGCCTTGTGGTTGTCTTTACTATCTGCTGCAATTCTGTTTTCATAGCTAGCTTTGGAGGATTTGATGAGGGATCTCAACTTTTTGTTGAGGCTGATAAGGGAGTTTTTCCAGTCTTGGGACTTCACCTTATTCCACATCAGTTTCCTCCTTTTGTTGTAAATTTTGTTTATGGCAAGGGACCACCAGATTGGCTTCCTTTTTTTTGGAGGAGAGCGTCTTGGTTCTACTGGGTATGGCAAGATCCCTGCATTTGTGTACGTGTTCATACAGTGCATTTGTGTATGATTTGGTGGTCATGCAACTATTTTCCATTTGCATGGGTGCCGTGAAGTTAGCCGCCTCTGTTTTTAGGAGCCCAAAGTTAGCTTTGGAGAAGTTTTTCATGGTGGTTATCTTTGCGGGGTAGGGGGGTTTGGGAGGGTCGTGGATTTCCAAGGTGATTAGTTTGAGGTCTGATCTAACCACGGAGGAGTTGACTGTTGGTGTAGAGCAACAGTTGCCCATGTTAGGAATGACCAGGTCAAGGATGTTGCTACCTCTAGTGGGGGTAAGAACGTGCTGGTCCAGGGCATTGGAATTGATGAATTCAAGGAAATGTTGGGCAAGTGTATTGGTACATGAGTAGTTTTCCCAGTTAATGGAGGGGTAGTTGAAGTCGCCCAGTATGAGATTGTTGGGTTGGACCCTAATATTCTCCAGAGTGCTTAGGAACGTGGAATGGGAGTCTTGGGACATGGTTGGGGACCTGTAGCAGGCTACGACCTGAATCGCTGTCTTACCCAATGTTAGCTGCACCTAAAGTATCTCAGATGTGTTATGTTGGGCTACCAGTCTGGAGGTGTGTGCATCCTTTATGAATATGGAAACACCACCACCAATGGAGCTTCAGTCCACGTTCTGTTGTATTTTGTCTTGTGAAACTTTCACTCCTCTTCTTCCATGCATTGCTGGAGTGGATGTTCATAGGTCTTTACTTGGCTAATGACCACAAGGGCTTTTTTAAGCTTAGCCATGCATCCCAAATCTCTGACAAGTTCTGATACCCTTGATTAGTGTAAGCATGGGCCTGTGAGATGAACCATTTACAGGTTACCTGGGTCTTTTAGAGTCATAGGTGCCAAACCAGGGATGCATTTCTGGTTTCCCTTCCAGTTGTCCAAGTTGCACATGAATTGGGTTGGAGAAGAACTCTGCTTCACATGAATGGGGAACCTGTTCCATAGACAGGGTAGTCTCTGGGATACATACCTATCTCCCCAGCAGGTCCTATTTATATCGCAACCAAGGTTTAAGTCTTTAGAGTGGGTAATTCTGGTACTGTTTATTTTGTGGACATGCAGAAGGTCCATTAGAGTGGGGTCTGACTATGCCTGTATGCCAGGCATAGATCTCCCATCAAAAGCCTGTAGGAGACCGAATACAGGGATAGGGCCTTAAGGCAGTCTGCAAAGGACATTTTACTTGCACCCAGTATTCTTTTTGTGAGGAACCTGTGTGGATGTTCCACTTGTTGGATATGCCTGGTGAGGTACATACAAAAGGGGGCATTGTACTCAATGACAGTTCTGATGAATGCCAAATACAGTGGAACAACTATTTCCTTGGACTTAGATGCCATACCTTTGTTTATAAGTTGCATCTCTATATGGTATGCCAAACTCGTTTTTTATCATGTGTGATTTAGTATAGCCACATAAATCAAAATGTTTCCTGCTACAAAGTAAGCAACAGAAACTACTTCTAGAAACATTAAGGGTAACTGAAACTAGATTTTTTAACAACTCATTTCATGATTCTGTGTTTCATATTTACAGGGCAGAATGTAGGAATTGCAGTTGCATATTGTTTTTAAAGTCTGTTTAGTTACCTCATCTGCTTTTACTCACTCATATAACAGAAAAGGATGGAAGGTTAGGATCACTCATTAACCTGCGAGAACATACCTTATTACCCAGTGCCTATCTTCAGTTTATTAGGATACCATGACTCCTATCTCATTTGTGTTTTTTCACCAGCACTGATGGTAAGTCATTTTAGTACTGTTTGGTGCTGTAGTTAAACATTTTTATAATTTGTATCACATCATGGCCTTTAAAAAATCTGTCAATTACCCAATGCTGTCTTCTTTATAACATTAAAGCAAATAATACTATGCTGACCATATACAGTGAATACCAGCTTTGTCTCATATGGGTGCTGGTAGGAGCAATTGTCTGTCATACTACAAATTTTGTTGGAGGGAGAGGGGGAGCATGGAGAACACTTCAGCACAGCATCAGGAGTGAAAAATGTTATCAGTGGCACATAGAAGTATAGCTGATAGATATGAAAAAAGAGAGAGAAAATGATAGCTGATGAAAACTGCGTATTTGTATGTATAGGCTAAACTGAAATGATATATACTTGTTATTTCTTGTTTTGTAGTTGCACTGTTGAGCGACTCTTGTAGTAGAATAGACCGAGTTGAGGATAGCCTTCCTGTTTCTTCACCAAGACCAGCAACCTGTGCCCCTAAGCTTACTGGAGACCTACCACTTTCTTCCAACACCATATCTGCACTCAAAATGCCTGTTTCAAAAAGTCAGTCCTCGTCAAAGCAGACTGGATCAATTTTTTCCTTCCCCAAATCTGCATCTGCATCAGAGATGTCCATAAGAAAGTGGATGACCCAAACATCAAATTCTTCTTTACCTCAATCCATAGCTAAGCCATCTTCACCTAGAAAAATTCTGACTCCTGTTGGGCAGAGCACTGTACGCACAGTTACTGAGCATGAACTAATGAAGTCTCAAGAAAGAAAAGTTAAGCGTAGACTGAACACCAACAGTGAAACAAACCCCAAGGAGCAAGACTGTTTGGAGAGTTGCAGTTGTGTATCAGAACTTGATCCAGCTTCAAAAAAACGCAAGCTGGACTTGTGTTGCCTTGCAGAGTTAGAAAGTGCTGTTGTTCATGATCTGGACGGTTCTGAATTGAGCAGAACTGAAATGCCTGACCTCATTCTAGAGGAATCCTCCCCTCCTAGAAGCCCTCTTTCTTCAGTGCCTTGCAAGACCCCATCCCCTTCCTTTAAACTGCACTGTAGCTCATGGACCGAAGTACTGGATAAGGAGAACTCACCAGCACAGAGGAACTGGTTAACGGCAATGTCTGAGAAGGTGAGAATCGACAAGGGGCTGTCAACTTCACGTTCCGGTAATACTCCTAGCCCTCCCTCACGGAGTCCTGGAACAAGACGTCAAGAGACAAAGCATCCAGCCATCTCCCCAGTAAGTAGAAAAGAGGTTTTGTAGATATGGTTTTATTTTGGGTAGCACAGCTCAGAGCTGTAGTTTCTGTATGCTGCATAAATGTAACATAATTGAAGCTGCTTCGTAAGTAAATGCAAAGTCATATTAAGTCAGCATGTTAATATACATTATAGTGTGTGTGGCATGGCATCAAACCATTTTTTCCCCTCCCTATTTTGCACATGGGCTCAGGATGTCACATCAGTAATGACAATCTCTTCATCTCTTAGTGCTGTTCACTGTGTGTGTGTGTGTGTGTGTGTGTGTGTGTGTGTGTGTGTGTGTGTGTGTGTGTGTATATATATATATATATATATATATATATTTTTTTTTTTCTGAATTTCATCAGCATATTGGTTTCTGTCAGTTAACTCATGGAATTGTTATTCTAAATGCAGTCTGAAACTGCTTTCTTAAGTATTGCATAGGTAGGGAAAATGACCATTGGTGTTTTAAGAATGGTCATATAATGTGACAAGACACATTCCTTTTTATAAAAAAAAAATGATGTAGACAAAAAGGATTTCAACAGTAGAAGAATGAACAGGTCTTCACCAAAACTAGTAAGCCCAAACAATTTTTCTATTAAGCAGTTTTGATAAAACCAGTGCTTATCACTACATGAGATTACTAGAACAGGCCTTAGAGTTTGAAACGGTACTGAAAATTATACTCCATAATCTCACAGCGATTTTGACAGAAAAATTGCTTTTTCTAAAATCTTGAGGGGAAAATGTTTGACCTTTTTTCATTTTTGATTGAATTAAACATTGCATCTGATGTTGTTAATCTTCATTCCTTACTGATACTGAATAAAGACGTGTCAGGCCAGCTCTCAGCTAAGTCATTTACAATTTTTTTTCATTTTGTCTCTTGTTAAACCTTTCTTCTTGTTTTTTGCATATACCTAGTTATCCTATTGTTAGTCGCATAATTTTTGCTTATCTTTGTGACTGTCCCTCTCTCTCTTTCCTCCTTTTTACCAAGTTTAGTACTCTTTGTACCATTGCTGGTACAGGCCTTCCCTTATCTTTGAGGTAATCCCCAATACCATTACTGGTATCCCCCTTTTCTCCTTTCCCCTCTACTATATAAAAACATCTCCTTTCTTCTTTGTTGTAGAGTGTGTGTTTTCTGCATTCTGGTTGTTTTATCTTTTGTGGCTAAATTGTATTTTTTTGTGCTAATATGTCTGAGAAAAAAAGTACAACTGGTTTTAAGAGCTGTGATCTGTGCGACAGGAAAATGCCTAATGTGGATAGCCATACATCCTATGTCTACTGTCTCGGGGTACCACACTTATCTGTGAAACCCCCTTGCGACATTTGTAAAGCATTTATCTCCCACACATTAGCGGAACATAAGAATAAACCTATGCTTAAAGGTCTCCTTAAATCTCCTTTTGCTGAGGCTATCTCTGAGGCGGAGGGCTCATCCCTCCAAAGAAAGAGCATAAAAACAGGAGTAAATCCTTACCTTCTCACACCAGTGAATCTAAATCGATGGAGCCGAAAGCAAAAATCTCAAAATTGGTACCATCATCCTTGGCACCAGGGCCTCAAACTCCCTCCATGGTGCCATCTTCGGTTCTGGCACCTTAGCAGCCGAATGTGGTGCCAACGCCGGCACCCATTCCTCAGACTCTGACTGCAACACCGATTGTGACAATAATACCAACTTCCCTTTCGGCACCAAAAAGTCATTCCAACAGCGGTCACTTCCCCCCCTACCTATACATCATGCTGGTACTTTGACCTCGATGCCAAAAGGTGAATTAACCCCTTGGACCTGATATTCCCCTTCGGTGGATCCATTTTTTGGCCAGCAATGTAGCCCCTTTGTAGAACGCCCTGACTGCCATTCGGGGGATATCTACCCACTCCTCCAGGAACCTTTCGGAATTGGACGTAGTGAGGCTTGTGGATCAGCACCTGGTGGCCAGAGGATTTCCAACACCCTCCAAATCCTCCCTTTCACCCGGAGCTGAGGATTTTTCCACAGACTCCCACATACTTTTCCTCCTTCGACCTCCCTGGAGGTATCAGAGCCTTCGACACAGACACCAACACCAGTTTCAGCTTCTTCGGCTCCATTGATAGACCTTCCCATGACTCCAGAGTCTACCCTTTAGCCATCGATTCACTCTGAGCCGGACCATCCTAGGGATCGACACTGGTCTGTCAGCACCATGATCCCTAGTGTGGCGGCTGCTTTTTCCATGGTGCCATCTACTATGGTTCCGGTTGCTTTGGTGGGACCGGGTCCTCTCGTGGCTCTTTCCCTGGGAGTGGATTCGTTGGAGCAGGGTGTGACCCCGGTCCCGAGGTTGTCTTTTTCTGTTCCGGGCTCCCATTCCTCTTCAGGCGGGCCTGCTTCCCAGGTGATGGAGAGGGCACTTGCCTCTGCAGGCTCCCAGCTGGTTGCTTCAGCGCCGGAAACCCATATATACCTTTCCTATGAGCCGCAGTTGATACAGCCTACTACTCAAGGAGACTGGATACGGGAACCTGAAGACGTCCTTCCACAAGGTGCCCACTCTACAGAGTCCTCCTCAGATGTTCCCGCCGAGGAGGTACCCTGCAAGAGGTCATGCAAGAGGAAACACGTGGATTCCCCTGAAGAATCCCTCACCGAAGATATGGACTATGATGAAGGGCAAGGGCCCCCACGGTCACCCCCTGAGGATGTCTCCTTTGGAGACATTGGAGATCCTGAAGCAGTGGGGGGACTGAAGTCCACCACCCTTTCCTCAGAGGAGTCTGTGTTCTTGCAGGCTTTCCGTGCCCGGTCCTGTACTTCCTGGGTGACCCCACCTGCAGATGACCTGGTTCAGGTCATTGTGCAGTGCGCCTGGAAGAGTCCTGATACCATTGAACCTATCCCCAGAGACCAGACAAAATTCTTTCTCCTCCAGAGGACAGCCCACACTGGTCCAAGGGCCTACCAGTAGATGCTATGGTTGTGGCAGCCACTAAAAAAGAGCTCACTGAGGAGAGCTCTACTGTCCATCCCCTTAACAGGGAGTCTTGAGCGATAGACTAGGGAAGTGGGTGTACTCTTCAGTAACCTTCGCCATTCGGTCCCTGAACTGTCTGACACACTTACCCGACTTCAGAGAGATCTAATCTCAGAACTCTCAGAAACCATTGCAGTAGCAGTTTCTAATGGGGTATCTGACAAATTTGCCTCACAGCTTGCCACCCTGGAATCTATCTCTAACTCTTCCATGCGGTCAATTTCTCATTCTACCGAAAGTATGGCTAGAGCAGCGGGTGCAGGCATTGTCGCAAGACATCACGCCTGGATGCACTTACGTGACTTTGCGGATCCCTTTAAGTCTTCCTTCCTGAACGCCCCTGTAGAGGCCTCTTCTCTTTTTGGCCCTAAGGTAAAAGACACTTTAGACAGGTATGAAAAGGATGGTAAGACCTTGTCTGCTTTAGGCGTGCATTTTTCAACCCCCCCCCCCTCCCCGTGACTCTATTCTAGGAATCAGAGGAGTGGAAAGATGTGGTACAAGAAATCCCAGGGTCCTTTCTGCGATGCATATGGTGAGCCCCCCCCCCCCATAGCAGAGGGGGGGGGAATTCAACCAGATGACGGCCCTTCAGAGGTAGAGGGGATCCGTGTAATCAGGGATCCAGAGATGCCTTGTCTGGACAGCCTTTTCTGCGCTCCTGAAGAGCGGCCGAATTACTGCAGTCAGGGGAAGTTTTTCTCTGCACCACCTCACCTGGCAAACGATAACCACAGCTCTTTGGGTGCAGACTATAATTACCAGAGGTTACCACATTCCTTTCAACCTTTACTCAAGATTGCTAAAGCATATTACCGATGTTCCAATCAGTCAAGGGGAAGTAGCAGCTCAAGAAATCCAAATGCTGCTTCAAAAAGAGCCATCCAGACAGGTCCCACCAGACCAGATAGGATCCAGATTCTACTCGAGGTTCTTTTTAGTGCCAAAAAAGGCAGGGGACTAGAGGCCAGTTCTGAACCTCAGCATCCGAAACAAATTTGTCAAGCAAATGAAATTCTGGATGGTCACAGTTAAATCTATACTTCCTTTTCTAGAGAAAGATGATTGGATGTGCTCGATAGAACTTCAGGATGCATATTACCACATAAAAATGGACAAAAGCTCCAGAAGATTCCTCCGCTTCCAGCTGGGAGCCAATCACTACCAGTTCCGAGCACTGCCCTTGGCTCTCTAGTGGCCCCACAGAGTGTTCACCAAATGCATGGCAGTGGTAACAGCTCACTTGAGACTGCAAGGATTCCAGGTGTTTCCATATTTAGACAATTGGCTTCTCACCGCCCAACCAAGCATGTACTGGTTTCAGCCACTCATTATACTCTACAAATAATGGAACACTTTGGGATAACAGTAAACAAAGACAAATGCAATTTGACTCCTTCTCAAAGACTGGAATTCATAGGAGCAAATTTCGATACTCAATTTTGCCTAGTCCCCCTCCCACTCCACAGGCTGGAAAGACTCTGATCTCAATTCCGGGTGATACTCTGTTAAACTAAAACAGAGTAAAAAGGTCACGCCGATAACCAACTAGTTAAAAAAAAAAAAAATCAAAAAGAAAAATCTAGCATAGCTAGACTTCTAACTGTGTGATACCTTAAACCTCTTGCATCAGAGGTCTCATAGGATATATGCAAATTACCCTTTAAGGATATCCGGTGATTCAGCTAAATGGCAACTCTGAATGTCCATGACTTTTTCTTTTACTTCCATTTTTAAGTCTATTTATGGACAATTTCAGGTATGACAACCCAGTGTTTCCAAAAGTCAAACATTCCTCTTATACTGTGCTGATGATGTCATAAGAAGGCAGAAACATGCATTTCCATAGCTAGAGGGGTCTGGCGTTAATGGCCTGAAATTGTCCATAAATAGACTTAAAAATGGAAGTAAAAGAAAAAGTCATGGACATTCAGAATTGCCATTTAGCTGAAGCACCTGATATCCATAAAGGGTCATTTGCATATATCTCATGAGGCCTCTGATGCAAGAGGTTTAAGGTATCGCACAGGAGTCTAGCTTTGCTAGATTTTTCTTTTTTGGGTGATACTCTCAGGACAATGCTCCAGCTCAGGCAGTCCTCCAACTACTAGGGTCAATGGCAGCATCGATAACAATAGTTCCACTGGCAAGGCTACACAAGACTCCTACAGTGGCTTTTACTAAGTGTTCCCCTTTGACTCATCTATGTCCTTTCAAATTAGGATAACAAATCGATGCAAACAAGATTTAATTTAGTGGATGAAGCCAGAAGAGCACCTAAGAAGTCGCCCTTTCTCCCCCTCTCAGCCCAAAGCCATACTGACCATGGACGCCTCCCTGATTGGATGGGGGGGAATATTTCAAGGGAAGGGCACTCCAAGGCACTTAGTTACTCTTGGAGGCCAACCTGCATATCATTGTTCTAGAACTGAGGCCAGTGCTTCTAGCGTTGCAAACATTTCAACCTGTTCTCCCTTCAGGAAAAATTGTCATCCAGTCTGACAACATGTCAGTAGTCTGGTACATCAACAAACAAGGGGGAATCAAGTCCTACCCATTGTGTCGAGAGGCCATAAGAATTTGGCAACAGGCGAGAGCTTCCAACCACTTTCAGACAGCAATGCACATTCCCGGGGATTCAAAAATGATTGCAGACAAATTGAGCAGATGCATTCTCCTGCCTCATGAGTGGTCCCTTAATCCTGTCATAGCGGCAGAAATCTTCAGCTGCTGGAGCCAGCCTTGCTGTGATGTGTTTGTGTTGCCCGCAAATCACAAATGCAACAGCTACTTTGCCCTAATTCCTCCATAGGGGGAGTCCCCGAGGGACGCTCTTGTGCCCATTTGGCCCATGGGACTTCTTTATGCTTACCCTCCTCTGCCTCTGATCCCACAATTATTAAAGAAAGCTCTTTGGTTGAAAAGCAGAGTAATCCTCATTGCACCTTACTGGCTCTGACAAATTTGGTTTCCCTTTCTTTGGCCTCACCTAGTACATCAACCATGGATTCTGGATAAACTCCGGAATTGCTGTCGCACCCACAAGGATTGATACATCTGAGCATATTGAGCCCCAAGCTGACAGCTTGGTTCCTCCACTTCCAGTAATTGCCAGGCAAAGCAACCTATCCTCCCCTGTCCGCCACATTCTTCTGGCTTCCCATAAACCATCCACCAGGAAACTTTATCTAAACAAGTGGAAAAGACTGATAATTTGGTCTTGTAAAAAGGGAGTAAACCCCTTTTCAGACCAGCTTTCTATGGTGCTAGATTACTTATCTAACCTCCTTCATTCAGGAGCTGCAACTTCAACTATTCGAGTACACTTGGCGGCAATCTCCAATTTCCATAATGGTTTCAAGGGCTCTTCCTTGATTTCACACCGCCTCTGTAAAACATTTTTGAAAGGAGTTGCACACATTAGGGCCCCCTTCAAATAACCGATCAAGCCCTGGAGTTTCACATTAGTTCTACAATCCTTGACTCGCCCCCTCCCCTTTTGAATCTGCTGCCAATTGCGGTCTGAAATTTGTTTTTGGTGGCCATTACCTCAGCAAGATGAATTTCTGAGTTGCAAGCTTTGTGCATAAAACGCCCTTACTTAGTCCTTATGGAACACTTATGTATCACTCCGGATTAACCCCTCTTTTTTACCCAAAGTTATTTCAGACTTCACTATTAATAAAACCATAAATCTACCAGTTTTCTTTCCAAATTTTTCTAACAAAGGAGAACACTCACTACATATGCTTGACTTGCATAGACAATTGCATTTTTATCTTGACAGAACTAAGTCATTACGAAAATCTGACCAGTTATTTGCATCATTCTCAGGTTGCGAGATTGCATTTGCTTCATTTATCAACGGAGCAAAGCTTCCCTACCATCTAAAGTCAAAGCACATTCAACCAGATCCGTCACAACATCTGTTGTTTTCCATGCAAGAGCTACTATGGATGACATTTGTGCGGCAGCAACATGGTCTACCCCTCATACCTTTATCACTCATTACAAATTGAATATGGTTTCCAAGGGGGGAGAGCTTCCTTTGGTTCAATGGTACGCAGAACTATTCTTCCATAGGGCCTCCCAGGAAACAAAGTAGCTAGGGACTCTGTCCCATCAATAAGGAATGACTAAAGATTAAGAACATCAGATAAAGAAGTTATGTTCTTACTATAACGTTCCATCTGTGTTCTTGATCTTCATTCATTCATTACAACCCACCCGCCATCCCCCTCTGAAAGACTCCTGGTGGTTTGGATATGGTCTTAGCCTATGATAGGAAAGATGCTCATATAAAGCCTCCACTTTCTTTCTTTCTTATGGGCAAACTCGATCGGAGGTAATATAGAGAGGGGCACTATGGGTAAACCTTAGCTTGAGAGTTTTTTGGCTGGGGCGAGCTTGTTATAACAGTGGATTCGGTTCCCAGGACAGAACCGACTCCCATCAGTAATGAATGATTGAAGATCAACAACACAGATGGAACGTTATGGTAAGAACATAACTTCTTTTTTCGTCAGGTAATTAATCAGCTTATGTTCCAAACTGGGCAAAGGAAATAAAAGTTCTTATCTTATTTCCTTAGTTTAGTAGACTTTCTTTTAGTTATGTTGCTCTAATGCATTTGAATGAATTTAATTTTGTGAAAAAAAGTAACAGAATATATTTGTTATATTTATTCTGTTATTTGGATAAAATCTAGTGTGAATCTACCTCTTTACCTGTCTTTATGCTTCTACACTAAGTAAAGTTTTGTTTGCCTTTCTGACTATTTTAAGGCCAGCAATTTTCGGAGATAGCATTGGCAGGATTTTATTTAATCCTCAGTACTTTGCTTCACAAGAATCCTGCTTTTCTACACTCAGCCTATTTAATGTTATCTTTGTCATGAATGTCTACGTTCAATCAAAATGTATAGCTGGCAACTACTTCTTTGTAACTGACGTATTTCTGTCACATTGGTTATGTGCATCTGTTTTTAGATGCATAAACATTTCTTTTATTATAAGTTTAATAAACATTTCTTTTATTATGAGTTTAATTTTTTTTGCTGACCAATCTGTGGTCAGCATGGCCTGTTTTTAGGCCAAGATGATTTTTCCCCAAATCTGGCTGAGGTAAAATAGCACTTTATTTGGGGTTATATGTATTTGTTATTGCTCCTTTATGGTCTTCACCATTTTCATTCTTTGTAAAAAGAAGTCATTATTTGCATCTACAAGTCATATCTTGTCACCATTTATCTGCTAAGAGTTAAAAGTAGGCTCAGTATAATGAGCAGGATGAAAAAAAAAATATTTTTTTCAAATCCTGGAAAACAGAACCATAGCTAGGGGATAGGGCTTGGGGGACAGCTACCGCAGGTGCAATGTGTTAGAGGTTGCAATCGTCGGCAGTGAGAATGGCCTTTTTTTCTTCTCCTCATGTCAACATGAGGGAGTTGGAGTGACATGTCGCTTGAGGGAGGAGCACCATATTGGAGGAGAGCCCTTTTTTGTTCTTCATCTTAATGTTGGGGGAGCCAGATTAAGGAGCAGCACTGGGCACCAGATGAGTCGGCTACAGCTCTACTGGAGAATATATCCCTTGAAAGAAGAACAAGGGATGGGGAGGGTATTTTTCTTCCAATTTCAGGCATAGTAAGAAGAAACAAATATTGTAGTCCATCTTGCTAAAAAGTAACAAAATGAACATTATAAGGTTCATTGTCGAAGGAGCGCCACTCATTTTTCTCAGTTCTTTGCCATCTGAACTGGTAACTTGACTTAGTACTTCACTTGGCTTTGTTGTACTTCTGGTAGCTTTACACTTCTAACTTCAACAGTATGAAGTATTTTCTTTCTTTTGAATTTTGTGTAACTGAAGTGACAGGACTTTTCATTTACTGGGCCTTCTAAATTAAATCCTCAGAACATTTAGCACAGTGGATTAAGGCTGAGTTTCTTCCTACAGTGCTGGATTTAAGTCTGTCAGTCTCCATTTGCTTGTTGTGTAAACCAGCAGATCAGACAACCAGTGTTGCTAGATCATGCCTGCAAAGAGGGAATCCTGTTCATTCCGTCTGACCTAGCCAGTATATGGGTCCTCAAGCTACCACTCCCATCCGATCTGGCGAATTTAATGCTCCAGCCTTAAGCCCTTCAAATATTTCGTTCCCATAATGCCCTACTCCCCCATGACTTGCTTAGATCACATTTGTTGCCTTCCAAAGTACCAGCAAGATCTGGGCAGATTAGTGTTCTGCCTCTTATTACAGCATTTTTAAATACATGTTGGTACTTTGCATATATATATTTATTGTAAAACAAATTCCTCTTGGATCTTACCTTTCTCTAGTTTTTTGACAAATTTCTGTCATTTTATGGCCATTTTTCTTGCTGTTTTTCGCCTCCTTTCTTCCCTCTACAGGATCCCCAGGATCTTTGTCTTGTGTGTTTGGGAATTTCCCATTTAAGCACATCCTGTGACATTTATGCTGCCTTTGGTCCCAGGGCTCTGACAGATTTCAGGAACAAGTTAGTTGTTAAGGGGCTTCTTCCTCTTGATCTGGAGACACATAAGCCAAAAAAAGTCTAACAACAAGCCTTCAAAGAGCAAAGACTTGGATCCAAATTAAAGACCAAGTGATTCTTCGGCTCTGACCCTGGCTCTTAAGGCTCTTAGAATTGAGGAACATGTCTCTTGGACCCTGACATACACTCCTCCTCCTCCGGGTCCAGAGTTTGGAGAAACTATTGCCATTTAGGACTCTCCTAAAAGCAAGAACAACCTTCTTTGAGGTCTTCCTTGGCTCTTTCTACTAGATTCTTCAGGTCCTACAGAAGTTCTTCTAAAGTAGATCTGCATCGTTTTTTATAGAAGCTTCTGAAGACCCAGATTGAGAATGGGGTCACTGTGTCTCCCTTTTCTCTAAAGTCAGTAGGATCCTTTCACTTTACCCCTATCCAGGTACCCTCAACAATCCGACTTTCAGCTCCAATTTGTTTGGAACTGTCTTGCATCCTGGATCCTGTGGTTCTGGGATTTTTGAGTGAAGTTTCATCTACCCTGGGACTTTTGGATCCTCCTCAGTCGGTTCTGACCTTGTCAGATCAAATTTTGGAGTCTCTGGTCCAAGTTGTTGAGTGGGTCTCTCCAGTGGTCACTTTGGAAGTGTCACACTTTGATTTATCAGGTCTGATCCCTGCCTCTGTGACAGCTTCCCTGGTAGACTTGTAGATGCCTCCGGTTCCCTGTCTTACTGCTCAGTTGGGGAATTCGATCAGACTATGGGGGTGGCATCTTCAGCATCCACTAGACGTCGGCACAAACTTCCAAGTGCTGAGTAGGATTTTGTGCTTCTCCCCACAGGGCAGGTCCACATGCTGCACCAGTTACTGTTCCGCCCTTTGACCCTCAGTCACATAGGATTCTGCAAAAATATCCATAGGTCAAAGTTGTTTTGTCAACCCCAAACCTTTTACTTTGATGCAGAGACAGTCCTCTAAGGACTCTGAGCCTTATCCTCTGAGCCAGCTTAGAAGAGGACATGTAAGATAATACTTGGACTCTACATCGGAGTCAGTCACGTCAGATACTAACTCTGAGGTTGGAGAGGGATCCCCAGAATCCCCTACTGAGGATGCTTTCTTCAGAGATATCCTGGAACGTCTGTGCCCATGAATATCCTGGCCTACTGAGCCTCTCTCTCAGGACAAGGTGGTATTGTTTGAGGCATGCAGAACACCCCCCTCTACATCCTAGGTGTTCCTTCTGCCAATGAACTTAGAGTTGGTGGTGAGAATTTATGGCAGCAACCTGACACCTATGAGGCATTCTCAAGGAAGCTGGACAAGATACTCCCTCCCCAACAAAGGTGAGCCATTTTGTCAACCCCACCCTCCTGCAGACTCTAAAATGATTGCAGCAGCCACAAAGTAGGAGTTATTTGAGGATTCTTCTTCTATCCATTTGCCAAACAAGAAGTCTCAGGAGATGGACAGGCTGGGGAAGTGAGCATTTTTGGGCTCATTCTCTATTTGAGCTTTGAACTACTACACTCGTATGATGAGATTAGAGAAGGATCTTGCTCAGCAAGCATTATCCACTCCGACAAATCCAATTTCTTCAGATTCACATAAACAACTTCAAGCTACTCTGTCAACCATGTCCAATATTTTCATCTTCATGGGCCTAATGCATAATGTAGTGGATGGGGCAGTAAGAGCAGCTGGAGCAAGCATCACCATTAGACTTCACACTTGGTTGTAATTCTCACATCACTCCTCTGGGCCAGTGGTCAAGAGGTCTCAATCCTCAACACTGACATCAGTGGGGAACCTTTACTGAGAGAAATTTAGACACACACAAGGTATTTTCAGATGCAGCTCTCTGCACCAAGTACAGTTTTCCTTAAGAGCACACAGGGAATGCACACCCCAGTCCTTGGGCTGGATTTTCTCTCCAGGGTCCAAATAAGACTCCATACTGACCACCACAGAGTTGAGTCTTCAGCTGGGTGTTCCAAGCCAAGTCCTTCACCACCCTCTGTGTGAAATCAGTGCTGTGTGTCCCTGTTCCAAGTAGCAAGCACACACCCACACGTTTTGAGATTTGATTTTTACACACACACACACACACACACCTACACACACACACACACACACACACCTACACACACACACACACACACACACACACACACACACACACACACACACACACACACACACACACACACACACACTCTCTTTGGAGTGGCTGGCACAGCTTACCTGCTTTGCCACCTCCACCCAGACTATAAGATAGATACTCTACCACCAGAACACCCAAAGCCAGCTACTCTAAGGCTTGCAAAGGTACCCAATTACACTTAATAAAATTAATATTTATTCAAATAGTAGTGATTAATGGAGCAACAATACTTTCAGGAACATGGAGTCACAGTGCCACTAAATAAATATAATTCCTCTCAAAGGTTAAATGTTTTCTAAAAGACCAGCCACGATTAAATGTATAGATATATTTAATAGTAAATAATAGAAAAAATGAAAATACTTAATATCTATTTACAATAAACATCAGAGTTTCAGTCACAGGAAATATAAAAAAATAACACAGATGGAAAGACTCGGACAGATACAGAAAAACAATACTTAGCTAATCTCACTATATTTTCCTAACTGACTGAAGAATTGGTGTTCCCTAGTTAAGTTACTTACTAAAGCAAGGCCAGATGAACTGGGAGAGTAGGCTTGTCAGTTCCAAAACAGAGTGCTGAGTGCCACTATCATCTCTCAGTAGTATCTAAATACAATTTTAGTGCTAGCTACAGGATGACATCATATCTGGTCACCTGACTCTCTGGTTCCAACACTACCCCCTCACTAGATACTGAGCCAGGATTTGGCACAGATGTGTCACAATACACACATAGAATTTTAGCTGAAGGCTGAATACAGCATCTGGAAACTATAAAACAATTCCAGCACTTCTACTCTTCCTGCAGAAAGGCTTTTCATAGGCATTGCGTCTCTGGCTGCCTTCAGACCTGTGAGATGGAATATTTATGGCCTAAACAAAGTAATTTCATTTCAGGACATTTTTCTTAAGGTTAGCTGGGCTGAGCTTAACTATTTCCCTTCCAGTATCCTCTGTTAAAATATATACATTTCAGCCGTTACAACAATACAGCCTGACACACGTATATTTCTTTTCTGTCCAGCAGGACCCACTGTTGATGCATTTTAACACAAGCAGCTTTACACATACATTTTTAACATGAGCATCTGTACAAATCAGTTTTATTTTATTTTATTTTATTTTATTTATTTTATTTTACATTTGTTGACCGGGCTAGTCTAGCTGGATACATGTCCATTTTCAGTAGAGGCCCGGGGAGAAAAGCTCCAAGAACAGAGGTACATAAACGAAAACAAAAATATAAGCTGAATCAAGTAATTATTATTACATTTATAGGCAAAATAAAGCAAGCAAGTAGTTATACATATTGTTTAAAATAGTTACATTGATTTTCCAATGACATATCATTCTTTACAAAACTTTAGTTAGCTTTGCTGGCATATGTTACACATGCACTTCCCTACTCTCTGTGGCACAGCTGGCACTATCTCACACCCCCCCCCCTTTGAAAACTCAAGCTAGTTTCTCAAGTGATACTGGAGAAACATTGCTTGAGAGGAATGAGTCTGCCTGGGAACACATTAATCCATACCCTGCCTTGAGAAGCCCGTCTGCATTGGCATTGCTGACCCTACTACGGTGCTGCACCAGGTGGGTGCACTCAGGTTTCCCAGTGAACATGTCCCCAAACTCCTGTAACACTGCTTTGATTTCTCAAACCTGGGTAGGAGACAGCCGCTGGGACATTGCTACCCCTTCTGCTGAGGTGTTAGTCAGAGCCTCACTGAGGAGATCAGTCACCAGATCTCCCTCAGACTCCTCCTTCATACCTAAGATTTTATATCGGCATTTGTCGTCTTTGAAGGCTTTATGAGAAACTCAGAGACTTAAGTGATTTGCTCAAGCCAAGACGGCAAATCCCTCCACACCTAACATACTAGCCATTCCAAAGAAAAACACTGAAGAGGCCTAGGCCCAAAGCTCAATCTGCCCAGTTGGATTTGGACATACCCACTGAGGTTGCAGAAGCCATGGTACATCTGTCACTTCCGAAGATGCCTGCTACTGGAACCCCCCCCCCTGTGAATTCCAATATGGTGTCCAAGAACCACACATCCGAGGAGACTGTTTGTTTCTACAGAATCTCCTTCCATATCTAAAAGGTTAGTTAATGAAGCCAGGTAAGTCATCAGAGGCTGGCTCCAGGTAACCCTGTTTTTTTAGGGTGGGAACCTACTCCCTCTTCATACACTGGAGTTAAGCTTTGTCCACCCATTTCAAGAGTTAAACCCCACTTGCCTTCCCTCGCAAGTTTCGTACATCCTATATTTTTCTCAAAGGAGTGTTTTGCAGAAGAGGGTGTATAGGGTTTGACTGCTCATTTTAAACTTGGAATCTATCAAAGACTCCATCTTTATAAGCATTTAAATGATTGAAAGAAAATCTCTCTCCCTGAGCATTAGCCCTCAAATGCTTAGACCATATTCTGCTTCTGAAGTTATTTTACTCAGATGTTCACCTGTTCCATTTTTCATTGAAGTTCTTGCAGTTGTACTGAAAACATCCAATGGATGTCATTTGGGTCCACATCTTTTACTACACTGCCTGAGGTTTATAGGGAGCAGACATCTGAAGCTCCTGTATTTATTCATTCCAAACACACTATGCAGAAATGTTTTGAACAACTTTAGCAGAAAGTTGCTGCTCACTTCAGAGCTGAATATAAGCCATCTGCTTCAGGACAAAGAAGGTATTGCCAAATTTCTTCACCCTTGGAGTATGATGCAGATGAAGATGACAATTACTCTCTTTCTCTTAATATCCCCCCTCCACCCAAAATGCATAATTTAAAGATACCAACAACATTTGAACATTTTAAAACAATGTTTTAGTAAACTTGTCTTGTCTAAGAAGGAATGTATGAACCTCTCCTGAAAGAGGAGGAGCCCAAGCCTCTAGATGTTTAAAAAAGACCATTTTATAGGTCTTTAGTGCAGCTGTCACCTTTGCTACCATGAAATAAGAGTCATACCTCACCTCCGTTTTGAGAATGTTGCCAGCTGATAAAGAGTGCGTGTTTTTGAATAGGATTAGGAAAAAAATATATGTATCAGACCCGCTGTGGCGACCCCTAACGGGAACAGCCGAAAGAAGATGATGATCAGCTTCAAAGAATATCTGTCATCAACTAAAACAGACCAACAGGGTATAGTCTCAGACAAATGTTTCATAACAGAATGTCAAGGCCTTTTATGCTCAGACTCAAAATATTGTAAAGAAACTGAGAATACCATAAGCTTAAAAAGTCTGTTAAAGACGCATCACAGAAAGTTAAAAATGATTGTTCTTCAGAGAGCTTCTCTACCATAGTCTTGGGCCTCTGTATCAGCAATCAAGGTTTCTAAATGTAACACCACCAAGGTCACACAACTTAAAGGGGACAGTATAAAAATCACTTTTACCCTTTATTCTGAGTAGGCCAGCCTTAGTGACATTCATTTAATTTAACAACCATCCCATAGCCAGTACAATGCAGCACTGACATTCCAAGCATTCTGTTAAGGATATGCAGTACTTGACCATCAGCCTAGGACACACAGTTTAGTGTTCCCCAGTCAGACATATTAAAACAGAGGGTCTCATAAAACAAGTTCCGAATATGTGTTTTAAAGAAACTATTGCAAAATTGACTGAAAAAATGTGGCTACAAAATGTAAATGCCCATTTCGCTACAGCTGCCTGCAGTTTTTATTTATTTATTGACATTTGTTTACCGGGAAAGTCCACTGGGCCATAAAGATCCCATTTTCAGTGGATGCCGGGGGATAAAATCTCCAGGATAAGATAATTTAAATACATGTTTACATAGTAAGTAGCACAATATAATAAGCAAGGGAAAAAACAGAAAAAAATCCTGAGTATCCATAGGAACAAATTAAAATGTGCAAAATCCACCACAATCCGGTAGTAGAGTGCTACAGAATTTATACCACTAGCAGTTGAATTTAGGATAATATAGAAATGAGTGCAGAAGGACTAGAAAGTGTCAAAGGCAAATCAAAGTAGTTACATTATAAAATACATTATAAATACATAAATACATTATATATTATAAAATATCAGACATAGCTAAGGACACTGTCTTTCCCAGACAGTGTCACTGCTATTAAATGCTTTCCTTGAACAGATCTTCCTTTTTTCTATTCCATTCCAGAAAGTCCTATTACAGCTTAAGGAGAAGGAAGAACACTGTAAATTGTCAAATAGATATTCCATGAGACATTTTAGAGGTACAGCAGAGCCTCTCACAACAAAATGGCAGCAAGAATGTAAAGAAAGGCAGTATCAAAGAAACATCTGATATTGGGGGCATAAAAATGGTAACATGTCCCCTTCCGACATTGTACACTTTTACCACCCCCATACTGTGTTTCATCAATAATCGCAACCTCCTGCAATGAAAGTAGGAAAGCCATTTCGCCTCTTTGCAGATCAATGAAGTTAGATAACCTATCAGTTAGTTGGTATGAAGCGTATTGTGATTGGGCTACTCAGAGTTCTAAGACCATCCATTTCAGTGTCTCATCCCTTTTATACCTAAAGAACATTTAGCTCTGACAATTCCAGTTCATAAGTGTATACTACACTAATGACCATGAAGGACCTTATAAGTCTAGCCATGCAACTGAAATGTGACCCACAAAATTGATTTATGTAGGGGGTGATTTTCTGACTGCATCTGTCCAGCAAAGACAAATGCACCAAACCAGGGTTGAATTTCTGTTTACCCATCCATTAGTCCAAGTTGCACTTTAAATAGGGTTAGGTAGGAACTCTGCTTCACTTGGATGGGGAGCCTGTTCCAGAGAATGGGAATTCTTTGAGAAACCTACCTGTCTTCAACATGTCCTAATTTATGTTGCAGACAAAATTTAGGTCCTTTGGTGTTTGTTTTGCGGATGTGCAAAAGGTTCATCAGAACAGAGTCCAGGAATGCCTTATTCACCAGGCAAAGATCACCTCTCAGAAGTCTGAATGATACCAAGTAAAGAAACAGGGATTTGAGGTGATCAGTATAGGACAGTGTGTTTACTCCCTATATTCTTTTTGTAAGGAACCTTTGTGGACTTTCCAGTTGCTGCATGTGTTCTGGGCTGGTGCATATCAAAGGGAGCATGATGGATCTGATTAAGGCTGAGTACAGTTGAACAATGACCTCTGTGGACCTAGATGCCATGCCCTTATCTATAAGTTGAACAACACAGAAGGATTTTCTTTCTGCCTTGGACACACGTTGGTCGAAGGCTAGGTTACTATCCACATGACTTCCCAGATCCCTGACTAATGAATCAACTTTTAGAGGTGTTTTATTGATTATATTACCCGGGGTGGATGACTTCCCAAAAGGTACTATAATGCATTTATGAGTTATAAGCCATGGCTTTGGCAGCAAGTGTGTGTGATGGAAATTCCTGAAGTGTGTTCTCATCTTTTGGGGATTCAGTGACTGCTCTCAGTTTGCAATCATCAGCAAGTTTGGTCAGCCAGAGGCCCTTTGACAGAGGCTTTGACATCTGAGAAGTAGATGCATAAGAGGAGAGGGTCTAGCACAGAGCCCTGAGGGACTCCACTGATGACCAGCCTCTTTGCAGAGATAACTTCACCAGTGCTAACCTCTTTGGTCCTATCAGTGAGCCTGCTAGCTATCCAGTGTGTTATAAAGGGGGTCATGCCTAGTTCAGTAGGTTTGACAGTGCCCAAGTGGGGTTTTAGGATATTGCATCCAATGCTTCAGCCAGATTTAGATAGGTACTATGCACCGCATCACATCCCCATTCTAGGGTAGTAGTCAAGGAGCCTGAATCCTCACCACTGGCACTGGAGAGGGACGTTAACGTGGAATGTAAATGGATATACTTAGTGTTTCCAGATGCAGATCTCTCTGCATCAAGCACAATTTACCTTAAGAGCACAGAGGAAACAGTCAGCCCCGGGTCTGGATTTCTTTATATCTGTCTCCCTCCAGGGCCCCAATAAGGCTCCCCACTATCACAACTATAGGGTTAAGTCCTTTGCTGAGCTTCCAAGCCAAGTCCTCCAGCACCCTCTCTGTGAAACCAGTGCTTCATGTCCCTGCTCCAAGTAGCTGACACACACACACACACACACACACACACACCTGGGAAAGACTGTCACAGATTTCCCTGCTGTGCCCAGACTATTAGGTAGTTGTCATTGCCACCAGATACTACAAATCCAGCTACCTAAGGCTCTTGCAAGAGTACCCAATTATACTGAGTGAAATTAATATTAATACAAATGGTAATATTGACCAAACGGCCAGGCTTCAGGAGTGGCCACAATGTCCCCAATAGATACAAGTAGTCTCAAAGGTTAAAATATTCTCCAAAAGACTAGCCACAATGAAAAGTGTAATAATAAATACTAAAAGAACATGAAAATACAAAATATCTATTTACAGTAAACAGAGTTTGTCACAGGAAATATTAAAAATAACATCTGGAAAGATTCACACCATTACAGAAAAGCCATACTTAACTATTCTCACTATATTTTCTTGACTGATCTAGAAAATTACTGTTTCTACTTATTTACTAGAGCAAGACAAGATGAAGTAGGTGTGGAATCCTATGTCAGGTTCGAAGAAACAGACTGCCCTGAGACTTCAGTCTCAGCTAATACTAAAACATTATTTTTGTACAGAATGGCATCACATACATCTGGTCATCTGACTTCTGGTTCCCATGCAACCCCACATTGCTAGAAACTGCCAGGCTCTAGCAACTACATGTCAATAATATACACACAAGTGCTTTGTACACCTTCTGGAAGTCAAAACAATTAGAAACTTCTACTCCTCCTACAGAGGCTAACAAACCATGCTTCTTATAGACATTGTGTCTCTGGCATCATTCAAAACTATTCACAAAGAGAAAACCCGACTGGTCTGATCAACGGTAATAAAGGCTTTACGCAGCTTCCCAACAAAGAACTTTAATAAACACAAAATAACTCACGACAAGTACATATTCCACTCAAAAATCACTGTTGTTAAGCGCTTTCATCCGCCAAAAGGCAGACTTCATCAGAACAAATAACTTCAGCTGCTACTCCATATTTTATATAAATTTTGGCGCCAAACACCATTACAAGTTTAGAAGCAGGAGCACTTAAAGGCATAAACACTTTAAACAATGTCATAGTTAATATCAGTAAAAACCTTTGTGTATAGATGTGATTATTAAAAAGTATCATAATACAATGTATATAATAATAATAATAATAATATAATAATATGATGGAAGTATTAATAAGATTATATATAACCCTACTAGGAAATGTGGGAGATGTAAACAATGCAATTATATCAACAATCAGTCTTACATTAAATTGGAAAATGTGAATGGGACAAAGATCAAAAGTATGAATGGAAATTGTTATACCAAACAGGTGGTATATTTAGCGAAGTGTATAGAATGCCCTGCATTCTATATAGGAAAAACTGAAAGACAATTGAGGCAACGTATCTATGAACATTATTACAAGATTAAATGTAAAGATTTGAACAATGCACTTTACAAACACATCAGTGAGGCAGGGAATCATCATTTTTTCCAGTTCTCAATTATTGATAAAGAGTATACAAACCCATTGGGTGGGGACTGGAAAACTAGATTAGCATGTAGAGAAAGTAATTGGCAAATCTTAACAGATGCCACAACTAAACCTGGCCTCAATGAATATATTAGTATAAAGCCATTTCTGTTAATGCGATAATTACACCTGTATCAATCATATATTGTTCACATTGTTCACATTGTTTTTATTATTCTCATACTTATGTATCATATGATGTATTAGTGTTTATATTTCGTATTATTGATATTTTTTGAAATTGAAAATACTATATATACATATATATATATTTATATCTATATTTATTTATTTATTTATTTATTTCAAATTATACTTGTATACATGTTTTACACATTATAATCAATTTATACATTTTTATATGATATTTATGTCATTTATTTATTGATAGTAGTTAGTATATATTGGGAGCCCATAGGATGTGGGAGATTCCTATTATTTTAGAATGTAGAATGTATATAGGAAAAGAAGAGAAATGGTTTTAGATCGATAAGACACACACACTATCGATTTTTAAGTATCCCAGCTATTAAATAGGCATCTCATAACTTATCTATTTATTTATTTATTTATTTATTAATTATTCATTTATTTATTTTGGACAGTTGAGAGTATGCTCTCTATGTATAATTATATACATTTTATTATGATACTTTTTAATAATCACATCTATACACAAAGGTTTTTACTGATATTAACTATGACATTGTTTAAAGTGTTTATGCCTTTAAGTGCTCCTGCTTCTAAACTTGTAATGGTGTTTGGCGCCAAAATTTATATAAAATATGGAGTAGCAGCTGAAGTTATTTGTTCTGATGAAGTCTGCCTTTTGGCGGATGAAAGCGCTTAACAACAGTGATTTTTGAGTGGAATATGTACTTGTTGTGAGTTATTTTGTGTTTATTAAAGTTCTTTGTTGGGAAGCTGCGTAAAGCCTTTATTACCGTTGATCAGACCAGTCGGGTTTTCTCTTTGTGAGTGGATTTTGTTTACTGCTTTACTTTGTTATCATTCAAAACTATGAGATAGCATCTTTATGGCCTAGGCCCAGTACTTTAATTTTTTATTATTTTTAAAGTGAGGTGCATTGAGATTAACCACTTCTCTTCCAGTATCCTCTGTTACGATATATACATTTCAACAGTTACAATAATGCATGTATATTTATTTTTTTTCTTTCCAGCAGGGCACACTGTTGATACATTTTTAACACAAGCAACTTTACAAATACATTTTCAACAAACAAGTCCAACAGGTTCAGTAAGCATGACCTTCTGTTGACAAAAGCCAAACTGGTGTGGATCCAGTGTCTGGAGGTCTCCTATGTCCTTGTTGACAATTTCTGTAATAATACTTTCCATGACTTTGCAAATAAGACTAGTCAGACCAATGGGTCTGTAGTTTCCAGGATCTGTTTAAGGTCATTCCTTATGAAGGAGGATGACTATCGCAGTCTACATTCTTGTGGCAAAAAGCCTGTTTTGAGACTATAGCTAAATAGCGACTCCAGGCATCCTGATAACTCGTATTTTAGACTGTTCTAGGATGTTATCTAGGTCCGTTGAAGCTGTGCTCTTGGGTTTAGCGAGCGCAACCAGTTCATGCTCTCTAGTTATAGTTGGAGGGGTTATATTTGAGGGTATTTCTTGGGGGAATGGTTGGTGGTTGAGAGGGGGGGGGGTAATGTTGAAACTGAATTTCTCTGCGAACAGGCTCATTGTATGAGGTCCCATATGTTGGATCCTCTAGTGGGCATATTCACTATTTGGTCAAGGGTGTTTGTATTCAGTGAAGTCTAGGAATTCCTCTGCTTGTAGATTGAGGCTGTGTGGGATTCCCAATCTAAAGAGGGATAATTAATCTCTCCCATGAATAGGATGGTAGTTTGGATTGAGTGCCTCCAGTAAGCATTGTGAGCTTCTTGGGCCATTGAAGGTGACCTATTGCTGGCTAGAATATGGTACAGAATTTTGTCTATGGTGATCTGCATCTGGAGTAACTCTAGCACGTTTCCTGTTTGACCACCCTAAACTTATGCTCATTATTGAAGTATATCAAGTCACCTCCACCTTTAGCCCTTGTCTGTGCAGCTACTGGTCTAAGTGTGGAAGGCAATGAAATCCTGCACTGGCAGGGTACTGTCTGCCACTTTAATCTATGTCTCAGTAACTACCTAGATGTTTATATGCTCGTGTCCTCCTAAGCTGACAAATAATGGATCCCCTTAGAATGGCACCAGAAAGACAGCCAGTTATTAAAATCAATAATCATTTGCTCATATTTGGCATCATCCTCAGTGACAGTAATATTCTGCTCGGTGCTAGGCTAATACCAGCCTGAGACTCGGTCTGAAAGCTTCATAATTTCTTTCTTCATATAGTCCAGGGAGGTATGTCTGAGGTCATTTACACCCACATGGACTATGATAGAGGTGTACTGGTACTTGTGGAGTAATGACTTGAGTGTATGCGTGATATGGCAGTTCCCAGCTCCAGATAAGCAACTAACCATCATCTTCTCCTTGTTCAACCTGGTTAGAGGGACATCAGTATGTCTTACATTGGAGTCTCCTGTGAATAGAGTCCTGGGAAGTGTTTGCTTTCCTTAGAGGCTTAATGTCTGGGGCTGCAT
This sequence comes from Protopterus annectens, assembly GCF_019279795.1. Classification (NCBI taxonomy): domain Eukaryota; kingdom Metazoa; phylum Chordata; order Ceratodontiformes; family Protopteridae; genus Protopterus; species Protopterus annectens. The sequence continues at coordinate 1,667,301,881 of NC_056737.1, forward strand.
TGTGAGTGAGATGTTAGGTGTTTTATTTCTGAGTGCCTTTGGGCTTACTGAGGCATAGCTTTGCCAGTGGCTAGTCTTGGGAATCTTTGTTTACAAAGATTGCTTTTAAGTGACATAGCATATGTTGGTCTGTGTTCATTGTGTGCAGGGTTTTTAGACAACCTGATGTGCACTTGTATGCGAGAGTGTATCCTCCAGCGTCATCATGCAAGTACACCTCTCGCATACTGTCTGATTCTTTAAGGATTAAGTGGTTGTTTGTAAACATGAGACAACTGTTACATAGTCTCAGGATGTCCATATCCACCGAGCTGGCTGCAGAGAAGTTCGGAAATTGCATCTCTATACTGTCCAGTCCTTTGGTGAGCTACTAGGGAGTGGTGTATTGGGGGTTAGATTGCTATTAGGGGTGCTTTGTTGGTTGAGACTAATAAGTCTGCTTTACTGGGGCAGATTAGATTATGCTAAATGGTACTAAATTCTACTAACTTTAATGTTTACACAGTTTGTGTCTTTTGGCTTTTCCTGGTTAGGAGTCGCCACAGTGGAACTCCGGTCCGTTAATGATTGGCAGTTGATTTTTACGTACCAGCTTGCCAGGCCTGATGCTCAACCTTCAATGAAGGTACGCCCATTCACGCATATCTCCATGCAGAAGATGCTCTAGCTGAGAATTGATCCGGACAGCGTCTTACTGTGAGGCGACAACGCTACCGCAGCACCACCACCATGGGTTAATGTTTACACAGTAGTGAGTTTTATTAAATCTATAGATATTTCCACTCAACACCCAACTAGCTGCTCTAAGCTCATCGATACACAAGGTGTTTGCTCTATATTTACTGCTTTACAGGGTACAGTTTTATGGACCATTTTGTAAGGAAATTTTACTTTCTAGGTGTTTGCTACTGTACAGGGCACTGCTACCTGCCTCTGCTTGGTAAGTACCTCTATGCAAATGTGCCAAATTTATAGCAAGACAGAACAAACAATCAGAAAACTAAAGAATGAGCCCTCTGACCAATAAAATGATTACACTATGACTCATTTTGTTTGTTTAAAAACTCAGACCAGGCAAACACTTCTGACACAAGATGAATAACCGCCCCAGTTGTCCTAATGTAAAAACACATTAGAAGAGACCCACAAGTGCAATACTTCCACAAACCAATTAAAAGGAAATCCCTTGCTGAGGGCAATTTCAAGACAGTCTGGCAGCAGTGACAGTGAGATGAAGAGCATTTTTTGTAAAAAAAAAAAAAAAAAAAAAAAAAAACAGTAACAGTATAATGCAGAAGTAAAAGCAGAAAATAGTAGTGATCCCTCCAGGACCCATTGGATATTCAAGCAATACAGCTGCTTTGAGAGTCAGAAATAGAATATTTTTTTTTTATTCAAGTTTTTTCCCTAGTTACAAAGAAAGACAAGTGATGGATACTTATTACAAATCTCTCCGGTGTTCTTGCTTAGAGAATTTGTTCCATGTTGTTTTACTACAAGAGAGCAGAGATCAGATGGGAGCCCTTGCTTTGCAAGGAGACAGGGCATCCTGAAGGGGTTTCATCACTTGAAGTAGCTGACATGTCCTGTCAGGGACCCATTGCACCAGCTCTTTCTGACAAGGGAAAGGTTAGGGCCGAACACAAACACCCATGGTAGCTGCCAGGTTTATGGCTTCATGTGACTGACTGTTACCTGCATGGAATGAAAAAAATGGTTAACCATGCAAAAGTAACACCACCTCATTGGCAGAAGTAAGGTGTTGGTCTACATCACTAGTATCCCAGGTTCGGAATCAATTTTCATGCTGAAAGGGCCAACTATGATTAGGTAAGAGGATTCTCATGAAAGCCTAAGGATAGTAATTGCTATCCCTGGAAAAGGCAAAACTTGAAGTGCAAATAAAAGTTGTCAATATTAATTTTGAGATTGCAGTATCTTGGAATATTCTGTAGGTACATATATGTAAGTAACTGGTGTAGGGGCCAAAGCCCCATCTCCAAACATGCACACACACACACACACACACACACCACGAGTGCATGGGGGCAAAAACACTAATTAGATTTTTTTTTTTTTTTTTTTTTTAATAAGAATCACACTCACTTGAGTTTTCAAAGTGTTTGGACTCACAATATCTAGTCTTGCTATTCTGATGGCGAGTCTGATATGATTGAGTGGATGAAAGTTCAGTCCTTCTTTTAGAGGCAACATCAGGACTTTGCCTATGAGGAGCTGCTCTGAGCAAATCCCAGAGGGAGTGATTCTGGAGGAATAGTCATGATTTGGAGATAGTACAATGATGAAAGCATTGACAGAGGTATGCACAAGCTTCCTTGTGATACCATTGCACACATCGCATTCAGGAGGAAATGTACTTTCTTGAAGTCCAAATATAGGTCTGAGTGAAAGCGTAGATTTCCTACCAAAATATATAAAAGGCTGACAGTAAAGTAAAGCATAAAACCATGCATTTGTAGATTCTCAGGTCCCTCTATGGCCAGTACTGTATTTCTAAAGAAATGTATAATAGACCAGAAAAAGGTGATTAAATTGTAACACAAGAATTAATAAGCTGCACCCAAAATTTTGCTCAATGAAAGAGTCACTTTCTTAACACAAACTGCTGAGACGTAGGAGTGTACAGATCCCACACATTCATGGTAAACTAAAAAAAAATGTTTGTTTTGTTCCTCAGTGTCTGCAGAGAGAAACTGCATCTTAATTCAGCGATGTCCAACCTTTTTTGCACCAAGGACCAGTTTCATGTAAGAAAACTTTCCATGGCCCAACCATCACACGTGCATAATAAAGTGCATATTTATTTATTTATTTAACATTGGTTTACCGGGGAGGACAGACTGGTCTAGAAATCCATTTTCAGCCAAGACCTGGAGAGAAAAGCTCAAAAGTACAGTAAAAACAGAATTGGCAATAATTACCAAAAAAAGAGCGAGTACATTCTACTTAATAGCATAACTTTGATGTACTATGGTCAAGAGGTATGTAAACCTAACTGCAACCTTATTGACTTTCTAAGTTTATAAGAGCAAAATTTAAAATCTGTCCCTATTATTTTGCTCTATCCAGCACACCTCTCAGCTGTACAGATTTTTGCAGAATGTCCAGATTTTTGCCTCATATTTTTGATCTACTTCTCATAAAATAGTTTTTTTTGACAAATCTCTGGCAAAACTTTGAAGTCAGTAAATGAGAGGCAATTGATTTTCAGACTTCGTATCCTTCAGAAAAATCGTGTTAATGCAAAATCTGTTATTCTATCAACTTTCTAAGAGCAATATTTAAAAAGTGTTCCTATTTTTGGTCCTTTGTCCCCCCATGATTTGTGGCGTTGCTCATATTTTTTGCTCTAACAGGTTGAGAGGAGTGATGTCCAGATTTATTATGCAAGAGGTTGAGTGATATGGTCCAGAGGTACACAAACCTCATTGCTGCTGCTGCCAGGGATCACGCTCACTCTCCCCTCTCTCTCTGTCTCTGTCTCTCTCTCTCTCTCACACACACACACACACACACACACACACACACACAGATACACACACACACACACACACACACACAGATACACACACACACACACAGATACACACACACACACAGATACACACATTTACTCACACAAGATCGATCTCACTCATACACAGTCTCTTGCTTTCATGCATGAACTCACTCGCACGCAGACAGAAACATACACATATACACTTTTTTCTGTTTTATTTTACACTCGCTAAACAGCTTAGCGAGTGTAAAATAACAGCTTGCTCGATCTCACTGTTCATTCTGTCTCACACATGCACATACATGCACACATTCACATTTTCATTTCACTCTGTGCCTGGCGGCCCAGTGGTTGGGGACTGCTGTCTTAATTCTCACTTTGAGTTCCTTAAGTGTGTATAAAACTTTTCTCTCACAGGTAGTTGAATATTAATGCAGGTCCAATGTATATTTACAACAATTAAATAAATATGGGTAGGCTGCTTTTATCTGCCCTCATTGTCTTGAAATAATTTTTTGTTGTAGTATTAAATTTTTGTAAACTGAATACCCAGATGAGCACTGAGTAGAATATTGTAATATCACATGTGGTGATGTCCTATCTCGCCTTCATTCTTCACTGGTTGGTCCAGAACCGATCCTATGTTCCAACTCGGCCTTATACAAAAGCTTGAGGTCTTCCAGTAGCTCGTGGCTGTATCCCTATCCCATCATGCCCTAGGAAAGCACCACAGATCTTGTTTGCCACAGCGTTTGTAAGATCAGGTGTTTCCATATTGGCTCAGGCTAAGTGGGAAAATTCTTTACTTATTATTGAAATATTTTTGTCGATTTGCCTTTAGAGTTTTATTAGATACTTTGTTTAGAGTGTTCGCTGTTGTGGTTGTTTGCTTCTGGCCATCGTTTTTCCGCTAGGCCTTTCTTCCCCACCCAGTTCCAGCTTTAATTTACTGCCTTAAGCCTGTTTTTACTTAGAGGGATTCCTTTGGTATATTTAAATAGAATACAAGCTTGTTTAAGTTAGAGAGTCTTAAGTGAATTATTTGACCCCCTTTTTAAGGTTAACTTAAAGCATCAGCTCGTTTGAGTTACAGGGCTACCTTTTTTCTCCCTTCTCTCCTTATAACTTAGGCAGTTTTGTTTAAGTTGGAGAACTGCCACCCCTTTTTTCTGCTGTAATTGTTAAGGTTATTCTTTGGTGGTGTTCTTGTTGTTTAAAAAAACATATATAGTGCTAGCCTTGGTTTTATTGCTATAGTGTTAAGCTGTTATTGTTGTTGGGTGTTGTATACAAGAATGTCTAAGGAACCTAAGGAAACTAGATCCTCCAGGTTCAAAAAGTGTGGAAAGTGTAACCAAAAAATGTCTCTCACTGATGGTCACACTATTTGTGTATACTGCCTTGGAGCAGTTCATTTACAGGAATCCTGCGCCATTTGTCACTCATTCAGCCATAGAGTGCTGCTTGAGAGGAAAAATAAACGGATTGTGAGAGGTTTACTGAAGACCCCCTTCTCTGAAGCTCTTGAAGAAGGTCATGCCCTTCTAAATTGACCAAATCTCCTTCCTGTAATTCTGAGAAGTCGGGAAAGAGGTCATCTCCTTCTTCTGGTCAATCGGAGCCAGTTAGAAAATTGACAAAAGTGGCATCTCTTGAAACAGACTGCTGGGTCTAAAAAATATCCTTCATCAGCTCCTTCTGTGTCAGTGCCGATGGAGTTTGTTACGGAGCTGGTCCCCGGAATTGGAGTCAGTTTCTCCAACCTTGAGATTACCTTTGCTGCAACCAGTTAGATCTCCTGCTCCCTCCTCTCAGTTCTCCAGGAGCCTTTCTGATGACAATGTGGATTGTGTGGTGTGGAGGCTATTACGCACATCGATGCTTGCCAAACTGCTGTCTGCTCCAACCCAGAGGGATTCGTAACTGACCAAGACTATCTCTTCAAGATCGATTCCTACTCAGAACTGATGGGACCTTGGAGCCGGAATGGCTGGAACCAATTGTTGTGGAACAGTCTGTGCCGAGACCTATTCTAGGATCTTTGGGCCCAATTTCTGTTCCGACATCCTCTGTTCCATCTGAACTCGAGGAGTCTAGGAGCTGACGCTGTCTGGTCGGGTCCAGGGAGGAGAGTTTGATCGGACACTTGTCTGATCCGAACTTCCCTCTCGGGGCTTCAGCTTGGAGAGCTCTGCTCCTACATCGGCCTCAGAGTCGACCCCCTTGGTTCCGGGGATGCCTTCTGGCTCTTCTTTCCTTGGACCAGGGGTAGGGGGCTTTCAAGGTGATGAGTGTGATGTCTCCACAGACAGGTACACTCTCGGGTCCTGACATTCTTCCCCCAAAGGCACCGGCATCTGTCTCTGCACCACACCATCCACAGACACATAGAGACGCTAGGCCTCAGGATACCACATTGGGTGAGCCCCTTTCTTCCGAAACCTCTCCAGAATACCCTTCTGAAGAGGTCCCTCGTAAGAGACTTTGCAAGAGGAAGCATTTAGACTCCTCAGATGAGTCAGTCACTTCTGATACAGACCTTGATGAGTCAGAAGGGTCCCCACAGTTGCGCTCTGAGGATGTCTCCTTTGCTGACATCCTGGAAATTCTTAAAACAAGACAGCTGGAAGTCCATCAACCCTTCTGAGTAGGGGAATGTATACCTGAAAGCTTTTGAGTCTCACCCTTCTGCCACTTGGGTGTCAATGCCCTTCGATAAGCTCATGGGATTAGTCTAAAGTCGTGGGAATCTCCAGACTCTGTGGAACCTGTTCCTTGGAGGCCAAACAAGTTTATTTCTGCATCATCAGACAAGGGTTTTCTTACCAAGGGTGTCCCAGTAGATGCCATGGTGGTGGCAGCAGTCACCAAAAAGGAACTTTCAGAGACATCCTCATCTGTCCATCCACCGAACAAGGAGTCTTGTACAATGGATAGATATGGAAAGCGCACATTCTCTTCAGCGACCTGCACTTGGATCGCTGAATTATCTGACGCACTTCACAAGGCTACAAAGAGATCTAAAAGAGCTAGGAGATTCTCTCCAAGGTTCACTAGCTGCAGGGGTATCGGACAAGGTTTCCTCTCAGCTGTCTGCCTTAAACTGTGGTTAACTCATCCATGGGGCTCATTTCTTGTGCAGTAGATGGAACGAGTAGAGCAGCGGGTTCAGGAATGCACTTGTGTGACTTTGTGAAGCCCGTTAAATCTTCCTTTGTTAATGCCCTTTTTGATGTCTTGTCCCTTTCCAGGACAAAAGTCAAGGACACAATAACCAGGTGTGGGCAAGAAGGAAAATCTCTGCCGTAGGAGTCTGTTTTTTTCCCTACCTTCTAGACCTTCCAAAATGTCAAAGAGAGGAAAAATGTGGTTCCGAAAATCCCAGAGAGCTTTTCAGGACACACATGGTTATTCTTCCCCCAGGGGCAGAGGAGGAAGCAGTAATAGAAGACGCTGTCCACATGGCAGATGGGTCTGCAAAATCGGGGCAACAGGGAGTCATTCTGTTGTAAGCCCTTTTAGAGCTCCTGAAAGAAGGCCCGCCTGTCCATCTGGAGGCAGTCAGGGGTCGCTTATCTTTATACCCAGAAGTCTGGCTAGAAATAACAAAAGACAAGTGGGTACAAAGCATCATATCCAGAGGCTACTCTATACCCTTTTCCTTCCCCGTCCCAAACATAAAGAACATCCTGGACATTCCATCCAGTCAAAGGGAACAGGCAACTCTAGAAATTCAAAAGTTCCTAGACAAAAGAGTCATCCAAACAGTCCCCGCAAACCAAACGGGCTCCGGATCTTACTCAAGGTTCTTTTTAGTTCCAAAGAGAACAGGGAACTGGAAACCCATACTGGATCTCAACAGATTAAACAAATCAGTAAGAAAAACAGAGTTCCGGATGGTAACACAGCAGTCAGTATTCCCCTTTCTGGGAAAAGAAAAATTAATGTGCTCTATAGACCTCCAGGATGAGTATTACCACATAAAAATGGACAGGCCATCCAGGAGTCATCTGTGCTTTCGGCTGGGAGCCAGTCAGTACCAGTTTCGGGCTCTGCCCTTTGGTCTCACTACAGCCCCCAGAGTGTTCACCAAGTGTATGGCAGTAGTCACGGCTCACTTGAGACATCTAGATTCTGAATGTTTCCGTATCTAGACAACTGACTGCTAACCTCTACCACCATGCATCTACTACAAAAGCAAGAGACACCACATTGCAGCTCTGCTCTCATCTAGGAATCATGATAAATTATGAAAAATCTGCCTTGCTGCCATCTCAGCGTATAGTTTTTATAGGAGCAAATCTAGATACAACAGAAGTGATGGCAAAACTTCACCCAGAAAGAGTTCAAATCCTACGACATCAGGTCTTGAACCTTCTTTCCAGGAAAAAAGTACAAGCAAGAACAGTCCTGAAAGTCTTTGGGACCATTGCAGCAGCAATAACATGATTCCATTGGCATGTCTGCATATGAGAATTCTGCAGTGGCTACTGTTCACTCAGTGGTCCATGCAGGAACTACCCATGTCTCTCCAAATTTTGATGATAAAAGCTTGCAAGAAAGACCTTCATTGGTGGCTCAACTCCACTCATGACATTAGTTCGACCCTTTCTTCTTCTGCAGCCTTTGGCCACAGTGACCATAAATGCTTTCCAGATTGGGGGGGGGGGGCATTATCTGGGAAGAACAGTCCAAGGCACTTGGCAGGATCATGAGGCCCATTTGCACATCAATGTCCTAGAGATGAGAGCGGTGCTTTTAGTGTTGCAAGCATTTCAGGACTCTTCCCCTGGGAACTATTGCAATACTGACGGACAACATGTCAGTTGTTTGGTACATATACAAGGAGGAACCAGGTCCTACCCCCTTTGTCGAGAGGCCCTGAGAGTATGGCAGTGGGAGACCTCCTCCCAACGCTTTCTAATAGCAGTGCACATCCTGGGGAAATCCAGCGTGGTAGCAGACAAACTCAGCAGAGCGAACCTGATGCCTCACAAGTCATCCCTAAAACAAAAAGTGTCTGAGATGATTTTCCGCAAATGGGGCCAGCCTTGCTTTGACCTTTTTACCACATCCATGAATACCAAATGCAGCAGCTTTTTTGCCCTAATCCCCCCCCTCCGGGTGAGTCACTAAGGGATGCACTTGTACACGATTGGCCCTGGGGTCTCCTCTATGCCTTCCCTCCCTTTCTGTTGATACCCAAAGTTCTTCAAAAAGTCAGCTCACTGGGAAAGAATTTAATACACGTCGCTCCATACTGGCCTCTTCAAATCTGGTTCCCCTTCCTTTGGCCTCATCTCCAGGAGGAGCCGTGAGTTCTGGACCCAGTTCCAGACCTTTTGACTCATGAGTCAGGAATGCTCCTACAAACTGACAGCTTGGCTGCTCCGCTTCCAAACATAGCCAGGCTCCCTAACTTTTCCCCATCAGTGAAGCACATCTTGATCTCGTCTCATAAGGCTTCAAAGAAGAAATTCTACACATGCAAATGGGGAAAGATTTTCTTCTTGGGCATCAAATAACCGCATTGATCCCTTTTCTGCCCCCATAAATTCCATTCTTGAATTTTTGACAAAGCTATTTAATGAAGGCGCAGCTGCCGCTACTATTTGAGTTCAGTTGGCTACGATATCTAATTTTCAGACAAGTGAATCGGGGCTAAATCAGATGTCTCACAAATTATGCAAAGCTTTTCTTAAGGGCACTATTTTATTAAGACCACCCATTAAAATCCCTCCAGCAACATGGGAACTAAACTTTGTTTTATCACGTTTGATCCCCCCCCCCCTTTGAACCTGCATCATCCTGTGATCTAAAGTTTTTGACATGGAAGACTATTCTCTTGGTAGCCATCACATCTGCCAGAAGAGTTTCAGAGCTACAAGCATCATCTATAAAGCTCCCCTACATGCTTTTCTACAAAGACGGAGTATCCCTTCGAACTAACCTGTCCTTTCTACCCAAAGTATGCTCAGAATCTAATTTGAACCAATCCATAGAACTACCAGTTTTTCCCCAACTATGGAGCAAGGCAGAATATGTTACACCAACAAGATGTACGTAGACCATTACGTTTCTACTTACATAGGACAAAGGACTTCAGAAAATCTGTCCAATTATTTGTTTCATTTTCAGACTCTAAGAAAGGTGCTCCTGTTTATAAAGTCACACTTTCAAAATGGCTGTCAGATTGTATTACCTTTGCCTACAAATCTCACAACAAAGATCTCGCTTATAAAGTCAAAGGTAATTCTACAAGAGCCATAGCAACCTCTACTGCCTTTCGGGCTAGACTAACAATTGACATGGTTTGTGCTGCAGCAACATGGGCAAGGCCTCATACCTTTACCACTCATTACAAAGTGGATTTGGCCTCCAGGAACAGGGCCTCTTTTGGGTCCACTGTTCTGAAGGATATTCTCCCGTGAGCCCCCCAAGAAATATGGTGCTAGGGACGCTGTCCCAACCAGTGAAGAATGAAGGCAAGATAGGACAACATCACATAAAGAAGTTATGTACTCACCATAATGTTCTGTGTGTTGTCCATCACGCCTTCATTCTTGCATCTCACCCTCCCTCCCTCAGCCTTTGGCTCCTGGAGGACAGAGCGGTCACAGTTGGAAACAAATGACCTGAAGTAGTTAACTTCATTTGGTCTGCAACCTGTGGGATATGGATCCGACCTCGGATCAGAGCCGGCAACTTTACAAAGCTTAGATCCGAGCTCCTAGCTCCTCCCCTTACCCATAATCCCCTGCCAACCCTGACTGACCTCAGATCTAGTTTGCCGCACTTCTGGTCAGCAGCTAGGTTTTGAGCTCCTGGTTCGTAGGGTCTTCGTAAAGTTTGTGAGAAGTTTAAAACTTTTTTTCTATTACTTTTAAGTGTAAGAGTGTGTTGTGGTTAGGTTTCCCTTTGATTAAATCCTTGTAGTTAAATATTTTTAGTTAAATTTACCCTCCCATTCGCTGGTACGTAGTTCTGTGTGTGGTGCGTTTGGGGGCCTAACGAGTGCGTTTTCTTTAGAATGTCTGAGGCCCCAAAACCAATCTTTTTTAAGTGCACCAAGTGCGGCCATAAGCTTTCCCCGGCGGATGGCCACACTCGGTGTGTCCGGTGCCTTGGGGTTGAACACCTTTCCTCTGGATGCACTATCTGTGCGGCGTTCAACCCCAGGGCACTGAAGGACCTGAGGTCTAAGCTGATCCTGGCGGGACTTATGCCCCCGGATTCGGCTTCGGCCTCCAGTGCTTCTGTGGCCTTCTCCCAGGCTTCGGTGGCGGCCACTCCTGCCTCCCTCCCCCCGGCCGGGACTCAATCTCCCACTTCAGCGCCATAGGAGAGGGAGGCCAGTAGAGAAAAATGGAGGGAGAAGCACCACAAGCGGTGGGCCGAGGCCTCCGCTTCGGCCCCCCGGCTAAGCGGGCTTCTCCCTCCACGGCTTCCAGGTCTCCTCCTTCTCGGCCCCGGTCTCCGTGCTTCTCACCGGGACCAGAGGAGGAGGAGACCCGATCTCCATCGAGGTCATCGAGGCGGCACTCCCGGCCAGCCTCGATGGCCTCGTTGAGATCAACGCGTAGCCTTTCTGAAGCTGATTTGGACCGGGTGATGCGAAGGTTCATCCAGGCCCAAATGCAGATGGGAGTGCTCCTGCCCCCCCCCCCCTCCGGGAGGGAGCTCAACACCCTTCTTTGCCCCGATAGCTCCTTCTCCAACCCGCTTCCCGGGTTCAGAGCGCTCAGAGCCGGGCAGCGTTGGAGCCGGGGGTGGGTCGGCGCCGACAGTATCTGGTGCTTCGGCTCCGACTCTTCCATCGAGTTTACCAGATCCGTCCTTGTCGGATCCGAGCTCTCGGAGCCATGCTTGGTGTGCCTTCGGCTCCATCCAGGTCGGAGTACATTGGCCCTTCAGATCCGATGGTCTCGGCGCCGGCTCCGATCCATCCATCGGATCCGAGTGAGGGTCGGCTCTCGGATCCTAGAGAGACTGGCTCTCCCTCGGCCTTCGATGTGGTGGAGAGGGCTCTGTTGAGTGCATCCAGGCCCCCGCTGCCTGCTATGGTTCCATCCCGCACTCCCTCTCGTTTGGGTAGGGCTTCCGTCGCCCAGCCACAGGGACAGCCTGCTTTGACGTCTCGGGTCATTCCCCTGGAACAAGACGTTGCTGGTGAGTTGTCCTCGGACAGTTCCCCCCCCCCCCCGAGGATGTTCCTCACAAGCGGAAGTGTAAGAGGAGGCATGTGGACTCCCCTGAGTCCTTGACAGAAGACATGTATTTGGATGAGGGGGGAAGGCTCCCCAAGGTCACCCCCCCGAGGATGTCTCCTTCGGAGACATCATGGAAATGCTTAGGATAAGAGGGGGGGGGTGGTCTGCCCCCAAGGCTTCCTCGGACGAATCCGTGTTCCTGGAGGCGTTCGAAGCAGGCCCATCTACCTCTTGGGTGTCCCCTCCGGCCAACCCCTTAGTGGACCTTATCACCACTAGGGCGTGGAAGGAGCCGGACACTGTGGAGCCAGTCCCCAAACGTCCCGACAAGATCCTGAGCCCTCCGGCAGAGAAATCCCATTGGAGCAAGGGACCCCCGGTAGATGCCATGTTGGTGGCGGCAGCCACCAAGAGGGAGTTAGCCCAAGAGAGTCCCTAGGTACATCCCCCGAGCAAGGAGTCTAGCTCGATGGACCGTCTCGGGATGCGGGTCTTTAGTTCAGCGACCTTCTCTGTAAGGTCCCTGAACTACATGGCACATGTGATTCGACTGCAGCGAGACCTTATCAAAGAGTATGCTGCATCGCCCCCGGAGTCCATGTCGGGGGAGGACAAACAGTTGTACTCCACTTGTATGGCCACTCTTAGGTCTATATCCAACACCTCTATGCAGCTTTTATCCCATGCTACAGAGGGAGCCGCTAGAGCCAGCGGAGCAGGCCTAGTTATGATGCGCCAGGCCTGGCTCCGACATTGTGATTTTGCGGAACCCTTCAAGGCGTCCTTTGCGAATGCCCCTTCGATGGTTCTGCCCTATTTGGCAAGACAGTTTGCGAGATTTTGGTCCAGAGCAAAAAGGACGGGAAGACGTCGTCTGCCGTCGGAGTCCGCTTCTCTGCTCCCCAGAGGTCCTTCTCCATGTACCAAAAGGGATAGAAGAAGATGTGGTTCCGAAAGTCGCAACAATCCCAGTCTGCTCCGGACTTCCCAGTCCTTCCGTGGCAGAGGAGGACAGGGTGGACACCGCCCTAGAGGCAGAGGGGGCCCGAAGAACTTTGGGTCCAGAGAAGCCTTCTCTGATCGGCCCACACAGCAACCCTGAAGGGTTGCCCGACTGCTCCACTCTGGAGGCAGTCGGGGAGCGTTTCTCGAAGCAACTGGCAGCTTGGGAGTCCATTACAACAGACCGCTGGGTGCTTCGTATCATATCCAGAGGATACAGAATTCCCTTTTCCTACATTCCCGACACCTCCCCGATGTTCCACCCAATCAGAGGGAGGCAGCAGCTGCGGAAATTCGGCTGCTTTTAGAAAAAGGAGCCATCCAGCACGTCCCCCCAGGCCAGTCCGGATCGGGTTACTACTCCAGGTTCTTTTTGGTGCCATAAAAGACGGGGGACCTAAGGCCCATCCCCGATCTTTCCCTACTAAATCTGTCAGTAACCAAAGAAAAGTTCCGGATGGTCACTCTTCAACCTATTCTCCCCCTCTTGCGGGAGAACGACTGGATGTGCTCCATAGACCTCAAGGATGTGTACTACCACATATTGATGGACGAACGGTCCAGGAGGTTTCTCCGCTTCCGGCTGGGTGCCAGTCATTATCAATTCAGGGTCCTCCTCTTTGGTCTCACCTCAGCCCCCAGGGTGTTCACCAAGGTATTAGCAGTGATAGCGGCCCACCTGAGACTCCAGGGAATGCAGGTCTTCCCGTACCTGGACGACTGGCTCCTCACCGCCCCGACAAGGCATCTACTATGCTTAGCCAGGGACTACTTTCTCAACCTTGCTCCGCAACTAGGGATCACTATAAACTCGGACAAATCCTCTCTCACCCCGGCTCAGGTGATAGATTTTATTGGGGTCAGACTAGACACCAACAGGCAACTAGTCTTCTTAACTCCCGACCGGTTGCACACTTTGAGGGCACATGTGCGGGCCATCTTTCAATCTTCAAAACCTCCGGTGGGATCGGTTCTGAGGGCCCTGGGGTCCATGGCAGCCGCTATAAACCTTCTTCCCATGGCGCGTCTGAACATGAGGATTTTACAATGGACTCTCCAAGTCCAATGGTCCCTTCATCAATACCCCCTGAGTCACCCCATTTCTCTCAGCAGGGCCTGCAAGAGGGCTCTCATTTGGTGGCTTCAATCGCCAGCCCTCCAGGCGGGACGCCCCTTTGCCACGGCCCCCCCTCTCGCCACGGTGACCACGGACGCCTCTCGTCTTGGGGGGGGCATTATTCGAGCAGGACGGTCCAAGGCACGTGGAACGATTCGGAGAACTTATTGCACATAAATGTTCTAGAGATGAGGGCAGTGCTGTTGTCGTTGCAAGCACTTCAGAGCCTTCTGCCGGTAGGAACAATTGCAATCCAGACAGACAGTATGTCTGTGGTATGGTATATCAACAAACAAGGGGGAACCAGGTCTTACCCACTCTGTCGAGAAGCCATGAGAGTGTGGGAATGGGCGATCTCCACCAACCGCTTTCTCATTGCAACGCACATTCCAGGACGGACCAACATCCTGGCGGACAGACTGAATCGCACCATCATTTCACCTTACGATTGGACCCTCAATCCTCTAGTAGCGAGTCGAATTTTTGCCGTTTGGGGGCAGCCCTGTTGCGATCTTTTCGCATCTCCCTCAAACACGAAATGCAACAATTACTTTGCTCTCATTCCCCCTGCCAGGAAAGCCCCGAGGGACACCTTGGTGCATGCTTGGCCACCCGGTCTTTTCTATGCCTACCCTCCTCTTCCCCTCATGCTGAAACTTCTTCAAAGAGCCAGTCGGTTGGGGAGCAGGATGATCCTCATTGCCCCATTCTGGCCTTGCCAAGCTTGGTTCCCTTACCTCTGGTCTCATCGAGTGAATCCGCCCTGGATTTTAGATCCCCTTCCGGATCTAATTTCCCACCCCCAGGGGCTCCCACTTCCCGACCTGGCCAGCCTCAAGCTTACGGCTTGGCTGCTCCAGTTCCACTTGTAGCTTGGACTCCCGGTATCTCTTCTCCAGTTAAAAATATCCTAGTAGCAGCGCATAAGCCCTCTACTAGGCAGGTCTATGGTAGTAAATGGAAGCATTTCTCTATCTGGGCAGAACGCCATAAATTGGACCCTTTTACAGCCCCCTTGCCTGCAGTGCTGGACTTTCTTTCAGGTCTTTTTAATGACGGAGCTAGATGTTCTGCGGTTAAGGTTCAGTTAGCAGCTATCTCTCATTACCACGTAGGTACTGAAATGGGCCCTTTGATTACTACAAAATTGTGCAAAACATTCCTGAAGGGCACCTTTCTTCTTAAACCTCCAATAAAGGAAGCGGTACCTCCATGGGATTTGACCTTGGTATTACAATTCCTGACAGCCCCTCCCTTTGAACTGGCGTCTTCAGTAGACCTCAAATATTTGTCTTGGAAAACAGCCTTTCTTGTGGCTATTACTTCAGCCAGGAGAGTATCTGAATTTGCATGCTCTTTCTGTGTAACCCCCATACTTAGCCTTTCACAAGGATAGGGTTTACCTCAGGACCAATCCCTCCTTCCTCCCGAAGGTAGTTTCTGAATCTAATATTAACCAATCTATCAATTTGCCGGTCTTCTTTCCTAACTACCAGAACAAAGGGGAGTACAGACTGCATTCTTTGGACGTGCACAGACAACTTAGATTTTACATTCATAGGACATCTGGTCATAGACAAATCCGATCAGTTGTTTGTCTCCTTTGCCAAATTTAATCTAGGTAAACCGGTCTCGAAGGTTTCCTTATCGAGATGGATTTCACAGTGTATCATTACAGCGTATCAAAATTCCGGCAGGCCCGCACCTCAAGGAGTTTGTGCCCATTCAGCTAGGGCTATGGCTACATCTGCCGCCTTTAAATCCAGGGTTTCCTTGGAATGATATCTGTTCATCAGCTACTTGGGCCTCATCTCATACCTTCATCAATCATTATAAATTGGACATTACCTCCAGAGGGAGAACTTCTTTTGGCTCCGCAGTGCTCCGGAATATCCTTCCATGAAGGCCGCCCAAGGTTTAGGTAGCTGGGGACTCTGTCCCACAGGTTGCAGACCAAAGGAAGTTAACTACTTCAGATTAAGAAGTTATGTACTCACCATAACGTTCCATCTGAGTAGGTAAACTTCATTTGTCTGCAACCGTTCCCCCCCCCCTGTCCCACTGACCTTCAGATGTGTTTCATGTCATGTAGTGATGTACCATTCTGATAATGTAGTTAGTTATCCACTATAGTGCTTGCGAGCAAACTTGATCTGAGGTCAGTCAGGGTTGGCGGGGGATTATGGGTAAGGGGAGGAGCTAGGAGCTCGGATCTAAGCTTTGTAAAGTTGCCGGCTCGGATCCGAGGTCGGATCCGTATCCCACAGGTTGCAGACAAATGAAGTTTACCTACTCAGATGGAACGTTATGGTGAGTACATAACTTCTTATTCTCCGACCTTCTTCATTGTTCTACAAGTTTTTGGATTAGTTTTATTGTTACCTATTGTTATATCAGAAAACAAGATCTGGGAGCTTTCCTAGGGCATGATGGGATAGGGATACAGCCACAAGCTAGTGGAAGACCTTGAGCTTTTGTATAAGGCAGAGTCTGAACCGAGGATCTGTTCGGGACCCAACCAGTGAAGCATGAAGGTGAGATGGACAACACACATGGAACGTTATGGTGAGTATATAACTTCTTTTTTTAAGCTTTCATTGCAGTTTTTATATTCCAGATATGTCAGCCTTAAAAGGCCTGTAAGCAAATATATTTTATTTCTACTGATTTGGGAGTCAAATTGTTCTCTTGCACATTTTAATCTCATGTAAATCTCATTGATGTAGAAAAATTAACTATCTTTTTATTCTGGAAAAAACTAAAATGTTGTGTTGATGGCTTTAGTCTCAAAGTATGACATTACTTTAGTGTATAACTCTAAACTGCTCAGGATTTTTGCAGAATATCCAGGTTTTTGCCTCCTGTTTTTGATTTGTTCTTCAAACTCTGTGGCTTTCTAGCAAATAATTGAGGATTAAAGTCACTAAGTAATGACATACATTTGAGTTTCAGACTTCATATCCTTCAGAAAAATGCTTCCTGATACATAACCTGTTCTAGCAACTATATAAGGGCACCATTTGGAATGTCACCAATTTTGGACCTTTGTCATCCCCATTATTTTTGGTTTTGTCCAGATTTCTTGCTCTTAGAGTTTGAGAAGTATGCTTTTCAGTGATGTAGTGCAACAGAGGAAGGGCTGCTATCTGTGGCACCAGTAATCTGGGGGTCAGTTGGTGGTTAAGGCCAGCTGTCCTATCTTGAGGTGGGGGAATATGTTACCACTGCAAGCCTTCCACTTAGAAGACTCCAATATCTAGAGCATGCAGGACTGTATAACATTGCTGACAGACTTCTTGTATCCTAGGGAATTCTAATGTCATAGCAAGCCTGCAACCAGAGA
>NC_056737.1:1667324072-1667339072 GCF_019279795.1 Protopterus annectens
ATTATAGACCAAGGCTACAGGTTCCACTTTCATACCTTACCAAGGAAACAAGGCATGCCAAACCTACCACAAAACCAGAGGGCAGAGGCTGTCAAGCAAATTTCTCTGCTTGCTTAGATCAATGCAATAGAAAAAGTTCCACAACAAGAACAAGGCCAGGGGTTTTACTCAAGACTGTTCCTTGCTCCAAGAAAAGAAACTCAATGGAGACCAATACTGGATTTGTCCGCATTAAACACCTTTCTCATAGTACCAAAGTTCAAAATGCTGACCTTACAGCAACTCCTTCCCATGCTGGGCATGGGGTCTTGGCTGATTACTCTGGACCTCAAGGAGGCATACCTGCATGTCCCTATCAGACACAGCTGCAGAAGATACCTCAGATTTCTTGCAGGGCCAGAGCATTATCAATTCTCAGCATTGCCATTTGGCTTATCTACTGCGTCCAGAGTATTCATGAAATGCCTGGCTTCAGTAATTGCTCATTGCAGGCTCCAGGGGATCCAAATTTACCCCTACCTGGACAACTGCCTCATACAAGCGGACGACAAACTGATTTTGACAAAAAACTTGGATTATGTCATACAATTGCTACAAGCTCTGGGATACACAGTCAACTTCCAAAAGTCAAGACTTCAGCCATCCCAGCAAATAACCTTCTTAGGAGCCAATCTAGACACAGCCTCTCAAATGGCTTACCTGACAGAAGACAAGCAAAAGAAGTTAACTCATTATTTCAAAGGTTTGGCAAAGCTCACCCAGATGACTGCAAGGAGATTCCTACAGGCCCTGGGTTACATGGCATCCTGCATTCTCCTGGTTCCATTAGCAAGACTACACATGAGAAAGCTTCAATGGTACCTAAAAAGTTTATGGTCTCAACACAGCAACAACCTAGAAACAACCATACCGCTCATTCCATGCCTACAAAAGGAATTTCTATGGTGGGCCTTGGTAAGCCAGACAAACACAGGTATGTCATTCAAAAAACCTCAAATAAATAACACAAACAATGACCACAGACGCCTCAGACCTTGGATGGGGGGCGCACATGGAGGGCAGATGTATTCAAGGACAATGGTCTCCAAAGGAAACACATCTGCATATCAACCAAAAAGAAATGCTGGCAGTAATGCATGCCATCGAGGCCTTTCGACAACAACTTCAGCAAGGCCACCTGCTAATACGGACAGACAACACCACTGTCATGTGGTACATAAACAAGCAGGGGGGCACCCATTCTTACCCCCTTTGCAGACTGACAATGAATCTTTGGGAAAAATCACTGAGCTTAAACATACAGTTGCAATCCCAGTTTGTTCCAGGCAAAGACAATGTGCTGACGGACAGCCTAAGCAGAAATTTCCTAGACCCCCACGAGTGGAGGTTACATCCAGAAATCTTCATACGACTCACCTTGACATGGGGCAGGCCAGAAGTAGACCTATTTGCCTCCCACCTCAATCATCATCTACAAAAGTTCTGTTCAAGGACATATCCACAAGCATGGAAAACAGATGCTCTCTCATTCAACTGGAACTTCCTAAAAATCTATGCATTCCCACCTCTGCCACTGATGACCACGGTACTACTAAAGATCAAAGCAGAGAAGCCAAAGGGGATCCTAATAGCTCCAGACTGGCCAAGACAACACTGGTACCCACTTCTACGGAGCATATGTCACAACAAAAAATGGACCCTTCCCCAATGGCCCCATCTTTTGACTCAAAACAACTTCAAGACAGTACATCCCAACATTCAGACGCTCCAGCTAACAACTTGGGAGATTCCATGAATAACCTCAATCTATCTCTCTCCAAGGAAGTTCAGCAGATACTAACAGAAGCCCGCAGACCATCCACTAGAAAGGTTTATTCAGCAAAATGGAAGAGATTCAGCATTTGGAATACCAGCAAGGGTCATGATGCATCATTATTGAACATCCCACTCATCCTGGAATATTTGGCAGATATGCTACAGAATGGACTCTCATATTCTTCTATAAAAATACATGCTTCAGCTATTTCAGCTAGATACAACACTGATCCACCTGTGTTTTCACATCCTTTGTTAAGGCAATTCCTTAGGGGAATCAAGAATATAAAGCCACCAAGAAAGGCCCCAGTACCAACTTGGGACCTCAACTATGTCCTAGAAAAACTGACTCTACCCCCCTTTGAGCCAGCAGCTTCTGTGGACTTACAATTTCTCTCATGAAGACAGCTTTCCTGTTGGCAATTATCTCAGCAAGAAGGGTTTCGGAATTACAGGCCCTAATGGCAATACCACCGTTCAGAACCTTTCATAGAGACAGGGTCTCCTTACGAACCAACCCAAAAGTGGTATCTAGGGTTTCTTTAAATCAAGCAATTCACCTGCCTACTTTCTTTCCCAATCCTGAGAACAAAGGGGAAAGACTGTTGCATACCTTGGATATTCACAGACAACTTCGCTACTACCTAGACAGAACCAAGGCCAATAGGAAGTCTGATCAGCTTTTTGTAGCTTACGCCCCTGGAGTACAAGGAAAAGCAATTTCCAAACAGACTATTTCAAAATGGATTGGACATTGCATCAGATTTTGTTATTCCTTCCATGGAAAGAGTGTACCAGCCAATGTCAGACCACACTCTACCAGATCTACAGCCACCTCTACAGCATTCTTAAGAGGGGTGCCTACAAAAGACATTCTAGAAGCTGCTACATGGAGCTCCATGCATATATTCTCCAAACACTACAACCTCCCTTTATATTCCAGATCCAGAGCAGGCTTTGCTTCGGCAGTCCTGCAGGGATTGATAGCTACACCATCCTTTTCTTAGAGCATTCCACCTCCCCCAGCTAAGCTATGGTATTCAACCCATATGTTATGACTGCAGTTGCATTCTTGAAGGACATAGTACAGTTTTGTACCTGCCATAAATGTAGATGTCCGATAGATATGCAACTGCAGTCGGGTTTTCCCTCCCTCCCTCCCCTCTATGCCTTGGGTCCACTCCTCTCCCTGTTATACTAGCTGGGGATATCTGTTATGGTGTATCTGTTTATTACTTATTTATTTGTCTGGAAACCTGTTTTTGTCTTCCAAATTGATTACAGCCTTCCTTGGAGGGCACCTGGCATCTGGGGCAAGAAACACTGAAGAAGATGGCGTCGGCTGATGCTTATGTACTCCTGCCGCTCTGACGTCGGAGAGAAATGCGACATCAGCCGACGTCGGACCCAGACTTTGGAATCCGGCCGACCGAGGGCTGCCTGAGGCAGGAGAAACCCATATGTTATGACTGCAGTTGCATATCTATCTGACATCTACATTTATGGTAGGTACAAAACTGTACTTTTTCAAACAATTATATAACAATAGTACTGCTGCGGTGGTGATGCTGCGGTAGCATTGTCGCCTCACAGTTAGACATTGCACGTTCGATTCTCAGTTAGAGCGTCTTCTGTGTGTCGACATGCATGAATGGGCGTTCCTTCGTTGAAGGTTGTGCGTTAGGCCCGGCAATCCAGCACGTAAAAATCTACTGCCAATCATTAGCGGACCGGAGTTCCGCTGTGGCGAACCCTAACCGGGAAAAGCCGAAAGACACAAACAAACAAACAATATAACAATAGTACTAGGTTTCAGTTTGTCTGTGTTGAGGCAATGTTCTCATGTTTTCAGGTTCATGGTAGTTTTCAGTCTCTGTGTTCAGATATATTTCAATTTATTGGTGTTCAGGTAACTGTCAATATGTTCTCATGTCTTCAAACAACTGTACAATGGTACTAGTTTCAGTATATCTATGTTCAAACAATAATGGTTTGGTTCTCAGAATATAACATGTACCAGTTTCAGTCATGCTTTTATTTGTATTTAGTTAACACTGGCAAAAGATATTCTTTTAGTATTAGTTTAGTTAGTTTACACAGCTATTTTTAGATGTTCAGTATATGCTAATGTAAATAGTCAAGTTTCAGAATATGACATTCGTATTCAGTTATGTGTTCAGTATAGTACATTTCTGTCAAATCTCAAAATACTTCACATTACTTAGTCATTAGTAAAGGATAAAGTGACAGACTTAATTGTAACAGGTTTATTACATTATTCAGTCATTAGTTAAAGGTAAAGTAATAGAATTATTTTTTTACAGGCTCATTAAAATAAATTATCTAAAGAATAGGTAGTAATAGTTATTCAGTGCACTCAAGGCATAACAGGACAAACCTAATTTGTTAATTATTTTACAGATTACAGTGCACATTTAAAAATTACAGTGCACTTTACTTAATTCTTGTACATTAGTCAGAAATTAAAGACACTAACAAACAATGCAAAGGTATAGACTTAAAATACAGAAAGTATAGGTTTTGGTAAACTATTATAGCTCATGAATATTCATAAGAGTTAAAAAAAAAGGTAAGTAGCATTAATTAAAATGTATAGACACAAGTTAACACAAAATATGGTAATTATGCTTCAAGACCACTTATAAAGTTATCGTTTTAGTGCAGATTTCAATTAGGCTTCAGAAAATAGCCATCATGCTTAATAGGCTATGCAATATGTGGCAGAAAAAACTGCCAAGGAGGGGGATTCCTCTATATCCAATGCAGTAAAAGAAAATTAAGGTAAAAGGTATAACAGAGGTGAGCCAAGTGGGGCTTAATGGTTGAGCCAACTCTGGCAAAAATCCAAGACATGCAGGGGAATGCTGATAAAAGGGCACAATGCAAATTTGCCAGTCCAGTCCCAGGAGTACGGTTGTAAGCAGCTAATAAAGTGCAACCATCAGCTACTAAGTTATGTAGGTTTTCAGAAAACGTGGCCTATCATAGAGTATAAATTTAAAATCTTCAGGTGCGAAACTGTGTAAACAAATTCAGGAGGAGTGTATAATATGTCTGCAGACTAACCCTATTTTAAAAAAGCTCTATTGCAGAGTGTGCCAGTTTCAGAAAAAGCATGGTACAGTATACAAATACATTTCGCAAGACCTCTTCCAAAAGGGGGTTAAATAATGTACAAGTTTAAATATATAAAAATCAAATCATAAAGTTAAGAGACTTCAATCCAAACAGGCCATAAATGCTCAAGTAACACCTAGTGCTCAAAATTAAAATTTCAGGTTTACCAAATTTTTTTTTTTTTTCCCTATTGTAAGTCAGGTAGCATAAAGCTGAATACAGTAGTTAGCAATATAAATGTAAGGTAACTACAGAAGTAGGTCCCAGTAGACTTTCTTCAGGGAACTCAGGGGCAGCTGTTAGATTAGGGACTTCCATTTTAAAGTAGTTATTAGACAGGCTAAATGGTAAAATAAATTGTTTCATTTATGCATAAACGAACGTTAAGCAGAAAGAAAAATAACCTTGCTGTCCAAGCATAGAAGACAGTTTATTAAGAAGGAAAGATGAGCATAAAGTGTGCAGATAAAATGTTCTTTTTCTCAAGAGAAAAATCAGCTACAGAATGTACGTAATGGAATGTTATACAAAGCCTGAGACCAAGGTTAAAAAGAGTAAATAAGAAAATTTATTAGACTAAAGCAATATAACATGCTGTGTTCAGGATAGCAGTTCAGTTAAGGTCAGTAAGCTCATTCAACCTGTTACTTCAGAGAAGATGACAAATGTACTTGAGCCTGAGTACAGAAAACAGGTCATCTAGAGACCATGTCAGTTTAAGCTGTTCAGGACAATCAGAATATGACGAGCAGCAACTTGAATTGTTTATCAGTGCTGTTAATGAAGACAGTATTCAGATATTGTGAACATCTAATAAAACCTTATTAATTGAACTACAGTGTTTGGAGAATTCATTCTGAAAAGTGTACAAGACTTGGTCCATAAAAGAAAGACCGGCACTTGTTCAGCACAAGCTTGGGTAATTAAGACTTTAATTTCTCAGTCTCGTTGCGTACAGTGTTTCCAGCTAATTACGGTACAATACAGTATTTTCAATTCTTACTAGTGTCTCTACTGTCTGGGTGCATTCCACGACTATACGCAGTGTTCCATCTGCCAACTATTTTGTCCCCAAGACCCTACATAGTCACCTGTCCTCCTTGTCTATTTACCTTGAAAACCAGCGTCTTAAGCTTTTGGCTCAGGATGCTGTGACGGAGTATTCCCATCCTGAGTGTCAGCTGTTGGCCAAGAAAAAGCCCAAAAAACTTGTGTATGATATGGTTGCGGTCTAGCTTCCCCTGGATGTCTTTCTCAAGGCTAGTGAAAATCCAGACGATCATCTGGTCATTGCTTTGGATTCCTCTGCTGCGATCCTGTCAGAGGCCAGCATGGGTCTGACTTCTCGCACATCCTCTGAGGCTTTCCAAATGTCTGCTCTAGATGTTGAGGGGGAACGTTGGCTGATTAAATCCGAAGGACCAAGGGGGATTCCACAGATCTTAGTGAGGGAGGAGATCCCTACTACGCTCATTGAGTGTTGCCAAGGGTCTGACCCTCCCAAGGTTTTTCATCCGGACATCCCACAGAAAATGGAACAGAAAACCAAGCAGACTTCTCCTGCAGTTAAGGATCCCCACTGAGATTTTAATCAGGGTTGTTTAACATTTTAATGGCTTTAAAGCCTCCTCAAAGGGTCTCTGTGCTTGCTCCTCCCTGGTCTTCTACTACTCTTAAAAGTTCTGGAGAGCAGGATTCCTCTGATAATCAGGATTTGGGGGAAGAGTTGTTAGCCTACACTTCTAAGATCCTTTCCCCTTTGGACTGTGGTTCAGAGGAAGAGGATCCTGTTAGTCCATATTCCCCACTATTTCCTGTATGATGGATTTCTTTAATTGGGATTGTTCTGAGGTGTCTGATATCCAAAAGAGGTATTACAATCTCCTCCATATGGAGTCACCCAAGCCTTCTGTTTTTCCTCCTGTTTTGGATGCCCTACTGGATGGATTTTCAGCAGCTTTTTATAGTCCTTGATTCTTAGCCCCCAGCTCCTAAACAACTTGACAGATGGTGCCTGATGATTGTAAATTTCTATCTATATAAATGCCCTTCTGCTGAACCTTCTGTAGGTGTGTCTGCTCTGTCAAACCCTCCAAGCTGTTGCCCTCTACTAAGCTGCTTCCTTCAGTTAAGGATAGTAGGGCCATGCAGAAGCTGGGCAAAAAGGCTTATACTGCTGCCATCCTGTCTTTTAGGGCTATTAATTACCAGACTCATATGATCAGGTATGATTTTTAGCCCTCCTTTTTCAATTTTCTTGGATGATTTTTTTTTTATCTTCCTGATTCTGAGGGGAAGGCTTCGGCCCATTCCTTGTCGGGTTGTTCCTCTCAAGTTGCCTGCCACTCTCTTAAATGCAGTTATGATGCATCTGATGCTTCTTCCACAGCTGTTGCATTTGGTTCTCTTATGAGGTGTTACACTTGGCTTAGTTTTCAGACTTTACCTGATGACATTAAGGCCAAATTATTGGATGTACCTTTGGATAATAAAAGTCTTTTTGGTGGTGCTGCTGTGGAACTTTTTAAATCTCTGCAGGATATGGGCAAAGCCTTGCAGGAGTTGAAACATATTTTTGTTTCTCCTTTTCCAAAGTTTCGGAGGAATTACCCTTCCAAATCTTCTTTTGTTCGCAGACAATCTCACCCTCAACCCAAGGGTAAAAAGGGTTCTAGACATGTACCTACTGCTAAGTTTACACAGACCCCCTCTTTCCCAGAAACCTCCTTTTCAGGACAAGCCAGGTTCCATTTGACAATTTGCTTCTCTTTTCCCTCCACCATGTACCCATCATCTTAGCCTGCTCCTTCCAAATTGGTTAAGGATCACAACAGACTCTTGTTTTCTGTCCATTATCTGCCAGGGATATTTCACGGTTTGGAAATCTCTTCCTCCTTTTCTAGGCATCCCTCAACCTTCTCGACAACAGTTACCCTCTTCCCAGATGTGCTCAATTGTTTTGACCCAAAGGACCATTTAAGCTGTGCCCACTGCCCAGGAAGGTAGGGGGGGGGGGTTATTCCAGAATGGTTCTGGTTCCCAGAAAGGAGGGCATCTGGAGACCAATTCTGGTCCTTTCTCAGCTCACCACCTTTCTCATGGTCCCTTCTTTCCAAATGCAGTCTCTTCAAACCTTATTTGCTTCTCCTCTTCTTCCTCTGGCCTTTCTGGACTCTGGATCTCAATGATGCCTAGCTTCATATATCTATCCATCCCTTTTCAGGAAATGTTTGCATTTGTCTGTGTCTTCCTTGCATTTCTAGTTTTCTGCTTTGCCCATTTGCCTCTTTACTGACCCAAGGGTATTCACCAAGTGTCTCACTCCTTTCATTGTTTTTTGCAGGATGAGAAGCGTTCAGATCTTTGGTTATCTATATGACCTGCTCATTCAGTCTTCGTCCCCCCGTGGCTCTACTTCAGGATCTCAAGTTTATTATTTCCCTGCTGCAGAGTCTGGGGTTCACCATAAACTTTTAAAAATCAGTCTTGACTCCTTTTATCCAGACCATCCCCATGCTGACATCTCTACCTGCACCAAGATCCTGTCTCTGATTGCCTTTTTCCAGTCTTGTCTTCCTCTGGATTCAGTCATGGCTAGGGACGTTTCTCAGGGTCCTTGGGTTTATGGCTTCCACCGTTCCCATGCTGCCTCTGGCCTGGCTTCATATGAGAACGTTTCAGTGGTACTTCAAGTCAGTGTGGCTTCAGTATTGTCATCTCCTAGACTACTTAGTTTCCTTCTTTCCTTGTCTCAAGACTGAGCTTCATTGGTGGATTCATCAACTTTCTCTCAACCTGGGGCTTCCTTTCCAGTCTCCAGTCCCACCTCGAGAGCTCTTTACAGCTGCCTCAGGCGGAGGATGAGAAGCTTCCTTCAGCTCTGTCAAGTTTCAGGGTCTCTGGCTTGTTCATCAGCGGTCAGACCACATCAACATCAAGGAGAATGAGGGCTCTATTTCTAGCTCTTCAGGCTTTTCCTGCAATGTTTCATCCCGGGCTCCTCAAAGTTTTTACAGACAGTACCACCATGTGGTATATCAACAAGCAAGAGTGTACAATGTCTTACGTCTTTTTCAGGCTAGCTCTTCTGATTTGGGATGGAGCTGTCCAGTGTCAAATGACTCTTCAGGCCATCTACATTCTCTCGGAGCACAGTCTAGTGACAGACTCTGAGAAGGTCCAGCACACAAGCTCAAGAATGGATGCTTCACAGAGATGTGTTCCTGGACATTGTCCATCTGTAGGGTATTCCTCGGGTAGATCTTTTTACCTTCCCTCTGAGCAGACAACTTCCTCTTTTCTGTCTCAGAGGCCCAAATCATGTGGTTTGGAAAACTTGTCCCCCTGTCTTTTCCTTGGAAAGGGATGTTTCTGTACACCTTCCCTCTCATTCTTCTGCTTCCCAGAATCTTGCACAAGATCAAGCAGAACTAATCCAAAAATGTCATTGATGACTCATTTTTGGCCCAGACATTATTGGTTACCCCTTCTTTCTTATTTAGTCAGGGCAATCACCACAAGGTACCTCACTGGGTGGACCTTCTCATACAAGACAAGGGGGTGTCTTATCCATCCTCACTTGTTCACTCTTTATCTGATGCTGTTGGTGATAGGGTTTTGATACCTTTTAGTCACCTTTGATACCTTTTAGGCACCTTTTTTCTGAAGACGTGCTTCAGGTCCTGCAGGAGGCCAGGAAATCATTTGTCCAAATGGAAGAGATTTTCTGTCTAGTGCCTCTCTCGTCATCAGGATCCTCTACCTGTGGAGGTTCCTCTGGTCTTCTCTCATTTGTGTGATGTGCTTCATGGTGGGTTGGCATATTCTTTAGGCAAAGCTCACCCATCAGCAGTTTCTGCTTGTTTGCCCTTGAATCCTCCTCTGACCTATAGGTTTGAGGTCAAGCCATTTCTTAAATGCGTCCTTCATATCAGTCTTTCCAGGATGCCTATTCCATTTTTCTGCGACTTCAGTTTTGTTCTTGAAAAAATTTAACTCTGGCTCCTTTTAAGCCTGCTGCTTCAGCTTCCAGATAACATTGTACTTGGAAGACTGTTCTTCTTCTTTTGGTTCTTACTTTGGCTAAGAGGGTTTCTGATCTTTAGGCTCTGTGGCTGTTCCTCTTCATACTAATCCTTCTTTTATGCCCAAGTTGGTCAGTGAGTTGTTGTTTAATCAGTCTATTCATTTGCATTCCTTTTTTCCTTCTCAGCAGTCTGGCATTTAGAAGGTTCTTCACACCTTGGACTTTCATAGATGGCCCACATATTATTTGGATAAAACTAACGTTATTCGCAAATTTGTGCAGCTTTTTGTTCCTTTTCATCCCAGGTCTTTGGGTTTAGCTATTTCTAAGCAGACATCTCTTCCCGGATTTCTAAAACTATTTATTTTTGTTATTCTTTTCATGCAAATGTCTTTCCTCTTCAGTAAAGGCCCATTCTATCAGCGTTGTTGCTTCCTCCGATGCCTTTTTCAAGTTGCTCCATACCAGTACAATCCTTGAGCTGCTACTTAGTTTTCTGTCCATATCTTCACTAAGTATTATAAGCTTAGTGAAGATATGGACAGAAGACCAGGACTATCCTACATGGGTTTCTTGAGGGTTCTTCAGTGACATCCTCCTTCCAGGTTTCCTCTTGAGCTTTCGTACTTTCCTTACATACGGAATACTGCAACAGTGAAATGGAAGAACTAAGTACAGTTGTGTAAAATCTTACCATAATAGATATCCTTCTCTTCACTGTTGCAGTATTCTCTCCCTCCTGCCCCATCTGCTCTAGCCTGTTCTTTCTTGCTCTCCTGGTCTAGGAGTTCTCTCTTTTCTCCTTCTGGATGCACATATTCCTTCTGGTCACTAGGAACTTTCTGTTCCTCCTGAGGCTTTTCATTTCTGAAGTGTGTGTGCGTGCATGCTCGCGATACCTTTATGCCCTGCACCTTGTGTGGGAAGCATACATGTGATGTACAGTGCCTGTAAATGCTAAAGGATTAGGTATATTGGCCAGACATTGGGCTATCCTTGGCAGGAGATCCCTTATGTAAGGAATAGTGCAACAGTGAAGAGAAGAGTGTCTACTGTTATGGTAAGATTTTGCAGAACTGTACTTTCATTTTGCTAACACTTCAGTTTCTTGACAGTTCATTTTGTAGATACAGGTAAGTTGGTTGGGGCTAAGGGTCAGACTGTGTTTGTTTGAGTCCTTGCAGGTTAGGGTTTGGTAAGGAGGTAATGTTTAGTGTTGTGTGACTGTGTTGGTGCTTGTGTGTGTGTGTTTGAGCCTGTCTGTTTTCTAGTGGTAGTATTACAAAATGTTTTTTTCTAAGGTAAGGTGCAGGATTAGGTTCACTGCATATTAGTAAGATGATGCAAGGGAGTGAAGCAATTCACTTTGAATGTTTGTTGTCTTAACAAAGTGAACTTCTGTGTTTTTTACCATATGTTGCTTTGTCAAACAGTGACTGAAATCAGAATAGCAAATGTGTGAGTGTTAGAAGTGCTTATAGTGAGTGAGTGTGTGTGAATGCCAAAACCTTTGCTTGTACAGAACATTCCAGCACTTGAGTGTGATTGTGCAGGTTAGGGTTAGAGTAAGGGCTAATTGAAGGGGATAGCTTGTTTTCCTTGTGTGTGTGCCTTGCGTAATGGTATATTTAAGGAAAGCATTTTAAAGACGGTAACATGAAGGACTTTGGTTAAGGGTAGGGTTCTTTCATATCCATACTGGTCTAATCAACATTATGCAAGTCCTTTAGTAGGAGTAAGGTTTCTAATGTTTTTATAGACAGATAAGAGTATGGTGCTGTTTTTCTTAATACCTGCTGACAGTGAGCAAGGAAGCATGATCTGGAGAAGAGAGGGAAGTGCACTGCAGCACATTATGGGAGTGAGAGGAGGAGTTCAGGCTTGGGAAAAAGCCTTCAGATGCTGAGTCATGCCTCCTCTTTGCGGTGACAAGCCCTTGTATTAGAGTGGGCAGGCATGGATTATGACGTTCTGTTATGATAAGTACATAGATTTCATTTTCCCTACAGCAAAAATGTTGCACTTCTGTAATCACTTCTTGATGGACTTTATTTGGATTTAATGGTGAGATTTTGTCTTAAAAATATTTACTTATTTGTTTTATTTGTAGACCGACAGCTGTCCAAGCCCCATGAGGAAAATCTCTACTTACTTCAAAAGAAAGCTGCAGGACTGAACAGAATTCCACATTACCAGGGAAAAAAAACAAATCCAGGAATGGGAGCCCCCCCCCTTGTATTCCACACTGAGGACTGTCAAAATGATGGTAGCAAAAAAAAACAACATTCTGCTGTGGAAGCATTCTGTGGATGAATAGCTGATGGATTTTATCTTCTTTTATGCTCCATCAACTTACAGCACTTGGAATTTTATATAATTTACCATCAATGATAAAGTAAAATACTCACATAAATAATTTTTATTAAATAAATTATGTTCCAGGATCAGATGTAAATTCAGTGGCTGTAAATACAAATTAAAAGAATTCATTTTTTCTTCACTTTTTTACATTTATTCTTCCTAAAGGCAGCCGGAAATTCATAAATGCTGTTCTAGAGCTGGTTTTAGGTTAGAGGGCTAAAGCAATAAACACTTTTTTAATGGGCAGCTTGGATGTTTTCCATGTTTCTCATTTGTAAGAAACTGGTTCATTAAATGCACTTGTATTGGAGTCCGTGAAAGTAAGGGGATGGCTTTACCCTTCTATTTTAGCTGTTATCTAGGACACCAAAGATGCAGTTTACAAGGGAGTTTTACCAAATGGTTATAAAATTATCTATTTTCACCTGTTTGTGTCCTGGGCTAGCAATTGCTCAGCTGGAGTGGTTTTAAGGTAAACAACTCTAGGAGAAGCTAGGTCATCATGCAATGAATCCTGCCCAAATGCTGCTGTAGTACGTGCTGTGTCAACTGTATTAATAGCTTCTGTATGTGGAATTTTAATATAATAAACCAACATTTTACCTTTTGTGTACAAGTCCTTGGAGTCTTAGCAGTTGAAACTGATATATCCTCAAATTTATGAATGGTGCAGCAGAGGAAGTGTGTGACATTTAAAATTTGAGTCTTACCAAACGTCTTCTAATTTGCTCCAGTGAAGGTGCCTTGCTTTGTGAAAGTTTAATTTTTGTATGTTTAGGAAAAATAAATTCACGGTATTTTATCTGTCAGTATGCTGTTCTTCCTCTGTGTTGGTGTTAAAATTCCTTAAATGTAATAACATTGCTATGAGTCCATGGAGAGTACAATGGCATGCTGTACTGAAGTCTTTAGGCTAGTGTTTTACATCTGTTAATTTTCATTTTTTTTTCTTTAGTCAGGGTCATTGAGCATAAAAGCTGAACCGTTCAGATGAGAAAAAAAAAAAAAAAACAAATTCAAAAAGAGTGAGTACACAAATTTTACTACAAACTGTTCA
Organism: Protopterus annectens; assembly: GCF_019279795.1. Lineage (NCBI taxonomy): Eukaryota > Metazoa > Chordata > Ceratodontiformes > Protopteridae > Protopterus > Protopterus annectens. The sequence continues at coordinate 1,667,337,470 of NC_056737.1, forward strand.
TGCACTCTTAAGTTCTTGTAGAACGGCAAACATAAATTTCAATACTGTGAAACAAAGCAGAACCATCACATTTCAACTATTTCTTTAAAATCAAGTATTGACATATAAAAATATGGTGAACAGTTTTGCCCAAACCAGCATGAATGTGACGTAAAGAAGGTAAGACACAACAGCTGGTGATGTATTTATGAGAAGCTGTGAATCCTTTAATGCAACTTTGTGATACTCTAATGAAAAGTTACATCATGTTTTTACATATTCAAGTTAAATGATTTACTCTTACAGAATAATGACCATTTCTTATGTTTCGAAAATGATAGGCATGGAATTCACTAAGTTGTGCTTAGTAGTTTGTCTAATGGGTAGCCTCTCTCCATTAGTTATTTGTTTTACCCGTTTGACCAGGTAAAACCACTGCACAAAATTACCCCTTATCAAGGGCAACCCAGGAGCACTAAGTGACTTGCCCAGAGTCACACTGTGGGCAGAATTAATCTTACCCTTTTCCATGGGCAGAAAAAGCAGCTAATCAACAGTTCAGAGCTTTAGTCCTCTACAATAACTCTTACATGTTGCTCTGTTTACTTTTACTTTCCTAATTTTGCTATCATTTTCTGCATTTGGGGTCATTTCTTGTAGTATAATTCATTCAGTCATTCTTTATCCAGTAGCTGCATTGTCCAATTTTTGGTTGCAGGGGAGCTGGAGCCATACCATGGGTGTCAGTGGTTGCAAGAAAGATACTAATCCTGCATGGCATACCAGTCTGTTGTGTATGTGCCAGGCTAGCATTTTGATGGATCACCAGTTCACCCACAGTATGCCTGTGGGACGTGAGAGGAAAGTGAGAAGCTGGCAAAATACACACATGGACACATGGAGGAAATGTAAACTGCACATCAAAAGTAAAACCAATCACTCTACCACCATGTTCTGTCTTAAATGTCGGGCACGGTTTCTATTTTTCTTTTATTTCACTGCCATTATGAAAATATTTCCCTGAGCAATAAACAGGATTGCACTGTTCTATTCTTCATGAGTAGATACTAGGTTAGCTCCCCTTGCTGGCTATTTTAAACCTGATCAATTTCTTATGTGCTCAAAATAACCTATCCCATTTGTTATAAATTGGCTTTACCCATTCCATGGTCAATAATTGTATATTACCCCTAATGATAATAACTGAGATTATACCATGTATTATTTGAGGGCACCAATGAATAGGATAAAGCATTTAGGAGCTGCATTGGTCCAGTAGTTATTGTATTATTCAGATATTGTCATAATGTTGGCTGCAATGCCTGCTGCTAAAACTTGGCAGCACTATAATGATTCCAGCAAATATCTTCCTAGATCTATAAAGAGTTATTTACGTTTTTTTTTTTTTTTAATTTTTACCTGTGTGCTTAAAAAATAAGATCCAGGATCAGATGTGACAGAAACATGTTGGTAGAACATACAGTATCACAACTGCTATGTTAGGAAGTGCTTCTTGAATTTCTTACCTATGCAATTATATCGTACATTTGTTTTCCCTTCTCATTTTCTAGGTTGCTAAAAGTGAACCATCCTGCAGTTGGTGCTGTTCGGAGATTACTTTAAG